>NW_026868025.1:0-80436 GCF_020745735.1 Hemiscyllium ocellatum | reverse complement strand
ATTGGATGACCCAGAGAAGACAGAGGGTGGCAGCAGATGGACAGTATTGAGCCGAAGCTCAGTGACCAGTGGGGTTCTGTAACAATCGGCTCTGGAACTCTGCTGTCCTTGATTTTTGTCAATGACTTGGATTGTGGTTTTAGTTTAGTACGTTGCTAATCACATGAAGGTTGTTGGAGTGGTGGGTAATGTGGAGGGCTGTTGTAGGTTGTAATGGACATTGACAGGACGTAGTAGAGCTGGGCTGGAGAGGGCAAATGGAGTCCAATCTGAAAAATTGTGAAGTGATTCATTCTGGAAGGTCGAATTTGAATACAGAATACAGGGTGGAAAGGCAGAATGCTTGGCAGTGTGGAGAACAGAGAGACCATGGGGTCCATGTCATTGATCCCTCAAAATCGCCACGCACATTGGTAGGGTTGTTAAAAAGGATATGTTGTGTTGGCTTCCGAAGAAGGGGATTGATTGTAAGAGCCGCGAGGTTTTACTGCATCTTTATAGCGTCCTGGTGAGACCACACTTGGAATATTGTGTTCAGTTCTGGGCCCCTGTTTACAGGAAGGATGTGCAAGTTTTCGAGAGCATACACAGAGATTTACTAGGAATGCTGCCTGGAATGGAGGGCATTTCTTACAAAGAAAGGTTGAGGGAGCTAC
The DNA here is from genome assembly GCF_020745735.1 of Hemiscyllium ocellatum. Classification (NCBI taxonomy): domain Eukaryota; kingdom Metazoa; phylum Chordata; class Chondrichthyes; order Orectolobiformes; family Hemiscylliidae; genus Hemiscyllium; species Hemiscyllium ocellatum. The sequence continues at coordinate 79,780 of NW_026868025.1, read as the reverse complement.
GCCTTTTTTCATTGGAGTGAAGAAGGGGTGCGGGGGGTGACTTCATGGAGGTGAACAAGTTGATAAGGAGCACAGAGAGAGAGTGAATAGTCAGAGACTGTTTCTCTGTTGAATAAATGGCTATTACAAGGGGGTGTAATTTTAAGGTGAATGGAGATGGATAAGAGGATCGAGAATGGTAGGCGGTTGGCTGGACTGCCAATGGTGGTATTAAAATTAGACACATTCGGGACATTAAGACTCTTGGACAGACACATGGATAATAGTAAAATGAAGGGTATGTAGGTTAGTTTGATCTTATAGTTGGATAAAAGGTTGGCATGAAATCATGGCCGAAGGGTCTTGGCTGTACTGTTCTGCGTTCTGTGTTCTGTCTGGTAAACTGGGTGATAAACTCAGATCAGTGTAAAAGGATATGGCATTCAGGAGGAGCGAGTGAACTGGATACAAAATTGGCTTGATCGTAGGAGACAGAGGGTGACGGGAGACATGTTGTCTTTCTGACTGGAGGCATGTGACCAGCGAGGTAGTGGGCCCACTGTTGTTTGTCATTTTAGATAAATGGTTTGGATGGGAATATTGGTTTCTGGTAAGTAATTGTTTTGGGTGACACTGACATTGATGGTAAAGTGGACAGTGAAGAAGTTATCCATGATGCAACAGGATGAACAGTACTGCTGGGATAGTGGGCTGAAGAATAGCAGGTGGAGTTTAGTTAGATAAATGTGAAGTGTTCCATTTGGGTGAAACAAACCAGGGCGGGACTTGTACAGTTAATGTTCGGGCCCCTGGCAGTGTTGTCAGTCAGAGACCCAGGGATGCAGGTAGACAGTTCTTTGAAAGTGGTGTCACAGGTAGACAGGCTGGTGAAGCAGGCGTTTGGGATGGTTTCCTTCATTCGGGAGAGCATTAAGCGTAAGAGTTGGGATGTCATGTTCTGGCTATAAAAGACATTGGTGGGGCCAACATTAAAAACATTGTTGATCAGTGGGAAGAACTCATCTAGTTCACTAACCTCCTCTAGTGAAGGACATCTGACATTTCTAACCTGGTCTGGCTAATATGTGACTCAACACCCACAGCAATATGGCTGACTCTGAGCTACCCTCTGGGTAATTAGCAGTGGGGTCAAAGAACGTTGTTCCAGGCAGTGACACCCACATCCCATGAATGAATATATAAATATACCTATGTCCCTCCCTACCTCTGCAAACCCCTCCAGCTGCAGCAATTCAGACTGGCTTTGTAACACCCAGACCACTCTCTGTAACACTCTCACCACCTCCAGCACCTTCACCTCTCCCTGTTCCTATTGTGTCAATGAACCCTGACCATGGTTCCCCTTCCCACAGCCCTGCTCCTGTGAGCAGACCCATTGCAATCCATGAACATTTACTCCTAAAACACACTCTCACTTCAGGACTTTATGGTGATCTTCTCAGCCTCATAATCTAGTATGATCCCTTTTGTCCTGTGTGAGGGATCAGTGGGAGTTCTTGCTGAGGCTTTTACTGTTTCAGTGGAATGTCCTTTTGTTGAGTGATTTACCTGTTCCCTGCAAATGTTTTCCACTGTTCATTTACAGACACATATTTCAATCTGTTTAGCCTGTTTACCTTGGTCAGTTCTCCTCTCAAACTCACATCATTGGCTATTTTTGTTTCTAGTTGTAGCTTGTTCTTTCTGTGATTCACTTTAAAACTTTATATTTCTTTAAACTGTATTTTATCACAATTTCCCGAAGGATCTCTGCAGGTGACATTACTCATTCACTAAGTTTCATTACACGGTCGCTCTGCGATAGTTATGTCCCTTAACAGTTGCACAATGTGTTTTTCAAAGAAACACTGAAAAAAAATTAACCGAACTCCACTTCCAATATCAATGTCGTCCGTGTGATTGTCCCAGATTATACAAATATTGAAGATTTCCAAAATTATCACAATGCCTTTGTTAAAAAATTCCAATGAGTTCCTGTTTAATGCAGTGATGAGCAATGGAATGCTGTCTGGTGGCTAAAACTGCAGCTTGTGTCCTTGGCAAGTAGTAGACAGAGTTTACATTCAGACTGACTCTACTTCATGATCTGCGGCCAAATGCTTTCTCTGTAATGCCTTTGTTATCCATTATTGTTAGCGTTTCCCATTTTGCCTGAGTTTGCGCAAGATTACGAACCACTGAATATTTTTGTTCACCCTGTATCCATGTCTCCCTGGTGTCTAAATCTCTTTTATCTCTGTGTCACAAATCCATCGACCTTATTGCAGCAACATTGTCCATTAAAAAAAACATAATATCCTCTCTTCCACAATTTTCTGTCACAAATCTATTTGCTGATGTACAATTTTAGTTAAACTCTGTCCCATCCTGTTCCTTTCTGCTTCTCTTCAGCCACATTCCCATGTTGTTCCATTGCTTCACCTTTTCCCTTTGGATTTGGAAAGCTCCTTTCACCTGCATCCTCTCTGTCAGTTTAATGCCCTGTCCAATAACCTACCGACATGACTGGCCAGGACACAGGTCCCAGCACAGTTCCAGGGGGACCATCCTAATGGATTATTTATCAAATCAGGTCTGGGATGTGTGAGTCTCTGACTGACCAGCCTTTCTTGCCCAGCCCTAGAAGCCCTTGAGCTGAGTAACTTGCTCGGCCATTTCAGAGGGTCATTGAGAGGCAAACACTTTGCTGTGGGTATGTCGTGCAGACCAGGTCAGGATGGGCAGATTCCTTCTCGAAAGGACAAGTGTTTGGATTTGTTGTCCTTGAGTAATGGTTTCATACTTAATTGTGGATTGTTAATAATTATTTTTTAAAATTATTGATTTCAAATGTCTCCTTTTCAGATGGCGGGATTCAATCCTGCCTCCCCTGAATATTAGCTGAGGTTTTGGATATATTCTCTCACAATAATACCACGAGGCCATTACTTCACCTGCTCACTGGGTGCTCATCCCTGAGCACCGATACCAGGGCATCATGAAGCTAAACCCATTCTTCCAACATGACTGTGTGATCCTGACATCTTCCAGCAATCTGGGGCTATTACTTAATATCGCTCCATTTTACAGATCTCTGTGGGACTCAGTGCCATTCTCCATGTGTAACCATCACTGCATCTGTTTAATTTCCCATTCTGTCTATTTCTCTGTCTCCTGTAGGTACTCAGGAAGGTCCTGACTCAATAGCCTTCCCAGCTGCGGGGTGGATTGTCCATCACCACATTGAAAGCAGTTGGTCTGCCAGAGGGAGACAAAGGGCAGGGAGATCTGGAGCCTTCAATAAATCCTGTAGTGAGGTAAGGCCCCCACAGTGCACAGAGCAAAGAGCAATGAGAGGGCTCCAAACATCTGTTAACACAACATGACATAGACACAGTGCTGGAGGGGAGCACAGCACAGCACACACACACACACACACACACACACACACACACACACACACACACACACACACACACAATGTAAGTTCTGTTATATTAAGCTCACTACTCTGCAACACTGTATCTATGACATGTCTTGTAGTCAGTGTCTTCAATAACGTTTAATTCCTGTATCAGATCCTATCGCTCTAACCTCCTCCCTTCCTGATCGTCCCTCCACATATTTGAAATGTAATGCATTCCAGACGACCATCCCTATCCCTGTAACTTTATTCAGTGTCTACAACATGCCTTTTCTCGGTAATCTCCTCCTCCAATAAGTTAAAAACAAGGACTGCAGATGCTGGAACAGAGTCTAGATTAGAGTGTGCTGGAAAAGCACGCAGGTCAGGCAGCATCCGAGGAACAGGAAATCGATGTTTCGGGCAAAAGCCCTTCATCAGGAACAGAGGCCGGGAGCCTGGAGAGTGGAGAGATAAATGAGAGGGGGTGGGGATGGGGAGAAAGTAGCATAGAGTACAATAGGTGAATAGGGTGGGGAAGAAGGTGATAGGTCAGAGTGGAGGATGGGGGAAGGTAGCAATGAGTACAATGGGTGAATGGGGTTGGGGATGGGGGTGATAGGTCAGAGATGAGGATGGAGTGGATAGGTGGGAAGGGAGATAAGCCAATAGGACAGGTCATGAGGGCGGTGCTGAGCTGGAAGGCTGGAGGTGGGGTGAGATGGGGAAGGGGAAATGAGGAAACTGGTGAAGTCCACATTGATGCCCTGGGGTTGAAGTGTTCCGAGGTGGAAGGTGAGGCGTTCTTCCTCCAGGCGTCGGGTGGTGAGGAAGTGGTGGTGGAGGAAGCCCAGGGCCTGCATGTCCTTGGCAGAGTGGGAGGGGGAGTTGAAATGTTGGGTCACAGGGCGGTGGGGTTGATTGGTGCGGGTGTACCAGAGATGTTCCCTAAAGCGCTCTGCTAGGATGTGTCCAGTCTCCCCAATGTAGAGGAGACCGCATCGGGAGCAACGGACACAATAAATGATATTGGTGGATGTGCAGGTACAACTTTGGGATGTGGAAGGCTCCTTTGGGGCCTTGGATAGAGGTGAGGGAGGAAGTGTGGGCGCATGTTTTACAGTTCCTGCGGTGGCAGGAGAAGGTGCCAGGAAGGGAGGGTGAGTTTTTTTTTTGGGGGGGGGCGTGGAACTGACCAGGTAGTCACGGAGGGAATGGTCTTTGCGCAAAGTGGAGAGGGGTGGGGAGGGAAGTATATCCCTGGTGGTGGGGTCCGTTTGGAGATGGTGGAAATGGCGGCGGATGATTTGGTTTATGCGAAGGTTTATAGGGTGGAAGTTGAGCACCAGGGGCGTTCTGTCCTTGTTACGATTGGAGGGGTGGGGTTTGAAGGCGGAGGTGCGGGATGTGGACGAGATGCGTTGGAGGGCATCTTTTAACACGTGGGAAGGGAAATTCCGATCTCTAAAGAAGGAGGCTATTTGGTGTGTTCTGTGGTGGAACTGGCCCACCTGGGAGCAGGTACGGCGGAGGCGGAGGAATTGGGAATAGGGGTTGGGAATTTTGCAGGCGGTAGGATAGGAAGATATGTAATCTAGGCATCTGTGTGAGTCGGTAGGTTTGTAAAAAATGTCGGTGTCAAGTCAGTTGTCATAAGGGGATGGAGAGGGCCAGGAAGGGGAGGGAGGTATTGGAGATGGTCCCGGTAAATTTAAGGTCAGGGTGGAATGTGTTGGTGAAGTTGATGAATTGCTCAAACTCCTCAAGGGAGCACGAGGTGGTGCCAATGCAGTCATCAATGTTGCGGAGGAAGACGTTGGGAATGGTGCCATTGTAACGACGGAAGATGGACTGTTCTACGTAGCCAACAAAGAGACAGGCATAGCTGGGGCCCATACGTGTGCACATGGCTACCCCTTTGGTCTGGAGGAAGTGGGAGGATTTGAAGGAAAAATTGTTAAGGGTGAGGACAAGTTCAGCCAAACGAATGAGAGTGTCGGTGGAAGGGTACTGTTGTGGACGTCGGGAGAGGAAGAAACGGAGGGCTTGGAGGTCCTGGTCATGGTGGATGGAGGTGTAGAGGGATTAGATATTCATTGTGAAGATGAGGCGTTAGGGGCCAAGGAAACGGAAGTGTTGGAGGAGTGGAGGGTGTGGGTGGTTTCTCGAACGAATGTGGGTAGTTCCTGGACTGGGGGATAGGACAATGTCGAGGTAGGAAGACATGAGTTCAGTGGGGCAGGAGCATGCTGAGACAATGGGTCGGCCAGGGTGGTCAGGCTTGTGGATCGTGGGCAGGAGGTAGAACCGGGCAGTGGGGGATCCCGGACAATGAGGTTGGAAGCTGTGGGTGGGAGATCTCCTCCTGAGGTGATGAGGTTCTGTATGCTCTGGGAGATGACGGTTTGGTGATGGGAGGTGGGTCATGGTAGAGGGGGTGGTAGGGGGAGGTATGTTTGAGTTGACATCATGGTTTCAGCGGTGTAGAGGTCAGTGCACCAGACTACCACTGCACCCCCTTTATCTGCTGGTTTGATGGTGAGGTTGGGATTGGAGCAGAGGGAGTGGAGGGCTGGGCGTTGTGAGGGTGAGAGGTTGGAGTGGGGGAGGGGTAGATAGGTTGAGGCGGTTAATGTGTCGGTGGAAGTTGGAAATGAAGAGATCGAAGGCAGGTAATAGGCCAGCGCGGGGTGTCCAGGTGGATGGAGTGTATTGGAGGCCGGAAAAGGGGTTCTCAGAAAATAGGCGGGAGTGTTCATTGTCAAAATAAGCTTTGAGGCGGAGGCGGTGGGAGAAGTGTTCGATGTCACGGCGTGTATTAAATTAATTGATGTGTGGACGGAGGAGGATAAAGATGAGGCCTTTGCTGAGGACTGATCACTCGTCCTCAGTGAGGGGGAGGTCAGGGGGAATGGTGAAAATTCGGCAGGAGTGGGAGCTGGGACCAGGCGTAGGTGTGGTGCTGGGGGAGGGGACGGTGCCTGTAACTGGAGTGGGTGTGGTGTTAGGGGGATGGGGATGGAGTCATGAGCAGGGGTGGTGTTCCCCTCAGGGTTCTGGGGGCGGGGATGGTGACGGTGGGACCTGGCGGGGTGTCAGCAGAATGCAGGTGAGTGGTGTTGGTGGGGACAGAAGTAGTGGCAAACACGGGCAGTGGGGGGGGGGGGGGGTGTGGAGGTCACTGAGTGTGTGACATCAGCAATGGTGTGAGGGGCGGAAGTGATGTCACTTGTGGTGTATGAGGAATTGTGAGGGGCGGAAATGGCATTTACTTTATTTTAACCAATAATTTCCTGTCACAAATCTATTTGACAATGTTGTATTTTAATTAAACTCAGTCCCTTAATGTTTCTTTCTGTTGGTCTTCATCCACATCTCCATGGTGTTCCAATATTTCAACCTTTCTCTTTGGACTTGGGAATTTCCATTCACCTCAGACCTGTCCCCCTCCTCATCTGTGTCCGTTTATAGCACACTGCATAATCCTGGTACCAGAGGAGCCTATCCCAATAAAATAGCTCAGTCCTCCCTGAGTGCTCACTGGTCAGAACCACTTCTGATGATACCATTGTGTGATCCTGACACCTTCCAGCACTCTGCTGATATCACTCAGTCTCTCTCCATGTGATATCCCTCACTGTGTGGGTCTATTTGCTGCCTCTGTCAGTGTCTCTCACTCTTGCAGTTACTCCAGATCCTGAGCCAACAGCATTCCCCACTCCAGAGGGAAGCAACTGCACAGGCCATGGATGGAGAAGGGAATTTCCATATCTCTGTGGGACTCAGTGCCATTCTCTATGTTCATTGTGGGACTTCATTGCATTAGTCTAATTTCCTATTCTGTCTACTTCTCTGTCTCCTGTAGGTATTCCTGATGTCCCTGACTCAGCACAATTCCCAATTCCTTCTCGTCCATCACCACATTGAAGACAGTTGGTCAGCCAGAGAGAGATGGAGAGTGAGATCTGGAGCCTTCAGTAAATCCTGCAGCCGGTAAGATCACTCACAGTAAACAGCACAGGGAGGAGTTCATGGGCTTTAATTCAGACCCTGAGGGCATGATGTAGGAACAATGCTGGGCAAGGAACATGAGAACATTCTCTGGCTTCATTATCACCATCTTGTCTGTCAATTCATCTGTTCCACAGAACCCTCCCTATGTCTGTCAGTTTCCCACTGTCTGTTTCATAGATACCACTTCCCCTATCTCTATCAGCCCCTACAATCCTGCTTATCCCTGTAAGCTCATCCAACCAGTACAACTCTCCAAGTTTCTGCCTTTGCCTTTAATCCCAGGTTCTGTCACATCTCTCCTTAACTGAAGAAAAATAACTCTTCAGTTCCTTAAGCCATCCCTGTCAGTGTAGTCCTTTCCAGACCTGAAAAACCTCCCTGTCTTTGTGACTTTTTTGAACTCCTACTACCTTCATGATCTCTGTAACCTTCCCGTCATGACAACAAAAAAGCTCTGTACCTTCGTAACCTCCTCCAGCTGTTAGACTCCTCCTTGTCTCTGGGCACAAAGCAGAGTGGCCCTGCTTCTCTCATAAATTAGTCTCTGCATTTCTAATGATGACTATAAACTCTTCCTGTCTCTAAGACACACTCAGTCTCTGTAAACTGTGCTGGTCCCGACTGATGTAATTTCCTTCAGTAACTACAAACCTTTATACCTTTAATCTCCTCCAGACGCGACCACGCAGTTTATTTCTATAACCTCTGAGTGACAGAGTCATAGAGATGTAGAGCACGGAAACAGACCCTTCGGTCCAACTCGTCCATTCCGACCAGATATCCCAATCCAATCTAGTCCCACCTGCCAGCACTTGGCCCATATTCTTCCAAACCTTTCCTATTCATATACCCATCCAAATGCCTCTTAAATGTTGCAATTGTACCATCCTCCACCACATCCTCTGGCAGCTCGTTCCATACACTTACCACCCTCTGCTTGAAAAAGTTGCCCCTGAGGTATCTTTTACACCTTTCCCCTCTCACCCTAAACCTATGCCTTCGATTTCTTGACTCACTGACCCCAGGGAAAAGGCTTTGTCTATTTATCCTATCCTGTCCAAACCCCTCATAATTTTGTAAACCACTGTAAGGTCACCCCTCAGTCTCCGAACCTCCAGGGAAAACCGCCCAGCCTGTTCAGCCTCTCTCTGTAGCTCAAATCCCCCAACCCTGGCAACATCCTTGTAAATCTTTTCTGAACCATTTCAAGATTCACAACAATTCTTCCGATAGGAAGGAGACCGGAATTGCACAAAATATTCCAACAGTGGCCTAACCAATGTTTTGTACAGCCGCAACATGACCTTCCAACTCCTGTACTGAATACTCTGACCAATAAAGGAAAGCATACCAAATGCCGCCTTCACTATCCTATCTACCTGCGACTCTACTTTCAAAGAGCTATGAACTTGCACTCCAAGGTCTCTTTGGTCAGCAACACTCCCTAGGACCTTACCATTACGTGGATAAGTCCTGCTAAAGCTTGCTTTCCCAAAATGCAGCACATCGCATTTATCTGAATTAAACTCCATCTGCCACTTAGCCCATTGGCCCATCTGGTCCAGATCCTGTTGTAACCCTCTTCGCTGTCCACTACACTTCCAATTTTGGTGTCATATGTAAACTTACTAACTATACCTCTTATGTTTGCATCTAAATCATTTATGTAAATGACAAACAGAAGAGGGCCCAGCACTGATCCTTGTGGCACTGCTCTGGTCAAAGGCCTCCAGTCTGAAAAACAACCCTCCACCACCACCATCTGTCTTCTACCTTTGAGCCAGTTCTGTATCCAAATGGCTAGTTCTCCCTGTATTCCATGAGTTCTAACCTTGCTAATCAGTCTCCCATGGGGAACCTTGTCGAATAGCTCACTGAAGTCCATATGGATCACATCTGTCACTCTGCCCTCCTCAATATTCTTTGTTGCTTCTTCAAAAAACTCAATTAAGTTTATGAGACATGATTTCCCACGCACAAAGCCATGTCGACTATTCCTAATCAGTCCTTGCCTTTCCAAATATATGTGCATCTTGTCCATCAGGATTCCCTCCAACAACTTGCCCACCACTGAGTTCAGGCTCACCGGTCTATAGTTCCCTGGCTTGTCTTTACCACCTTCTTAAACAGTGGCACCACGTTTGCCAACCTCCAGTCTTCTGACACCTCACCTGTGACTATCGATGATACAAATATCTCAGCAAGAGGCCCAGCAATCACTTCTCTAGCTTCCCACAGAGTTCTCGGGTACACCTGGTCAGTTCCTGGGGGTTTATTCACCTTTAACCGTTTGAAGACATCCAGCACTTCCTCTCTGTAATCTGGACATTTTGCAAGATGTCACCATCTATTTCTCTGCAGTCTATATCTTCCATATCCTTTTCCACAGTAAATACTGATGCAAAATATTCATTTAGTATCTCCACCATTTTCTGCGGCTACACACAAAGGCCGCCTTGCTGATCTTTGTGGGGCCCTATTCTCTCCCGAGTTACCCTTTTTTCCTTAATATATTTGTAAAAACTCTTTGCATTCTCCTTAATTCTATTTGTCAGACCTATCTCATGTCCGCGTTTTGCCCTCCTGATTTCCCTCTTAAGTATACTCCTACTTCCTTTATACTCTTCTAAGGATTCCCCCGATCGATCCTGTCTATGCCTGACATATGCTTCCTTCCTTTTCTGAACCAAACGCTCAATTCTTTAGTCATCCAGAATTCCCTATAACTACCAGCCTTCCCTTTCACCCTGACAGGAATATACTTTCTCTGGACTCTTGTTATCTCATTTCTGAAGGCTTCCCATTTTCCAGCCGTCCCTTTAGCTGCGAACATCTGCCTCCAATCAGCTTTCAAAAGTCCTTGCCTAATACCGTCAAAATTGGCCTTTCTCCAATTTAGAACATCAACTTTTAGATCTGGTCTATCCTTTTCCATCACTATTTTAAAACAAACAGAATTATGATCGCCGGCCCCAAAGTGCTCCCCCACTGACACCTCAGTCACCTGTCCTGCCTTATTTCCTAAGAGTAGGTCAAGTTTTGCACCTTCTCTAGTAGGTACATCCACATACTGAATCAGAAAATTGTCTTGTACACACGTAAGAAATTCCTCTCCATCTAAACCTTTAACACTATGGCAGTCCCAGTCAATGTTTGGAAAGTTAAAATCACCTACCGTAACTACCCTATTATTCTTACAGATAGCTGAGATCGCCTTACAAGTTTGTTTCTCAATTTCCCTCTGGCTATTGGGGGGTCTATAATACAATTCCAATAAGGCAATCAACCCTTTCGTATTTCTCAGTTCCACCCAAATAACTTCCCTGGATGTATTTCTGGTAATATCCTCCCTCAGCACAGCTGTAATGCTACCCCTTATCAAAAATGCCATTCCCCCTTCTCTCTTGCCTCCCTTTCTATCCCTACTGTAGCATTTGTATCCTGGAACATTAAGCTGCCAGTCCTGCCCATCCCTGAGTCATGTTTCTGTAATTGCTATGAGATCCCAGTCCCATGTTCCTAACCATGTCCTGCGTTCATCTGCCTTCCCTGTTAGGCCCCTTGCATTGAAATAAATGCAGTTTAATTTATTAGTCCTACCTTGTCCCTGCCTGCCCTGACTGTTTGACTCACTTCTGTTCTCAACTCAAAGCCTCTATTACCTGTTGAACCTGTAAGCTCCCTTTTTCAGTTTGTTAAACACGAACTCCCATAACCCTTTCTGCTGCCAGTCTGAAACCAAACAGTGTTGGCCTGATAGTAGGTCGGGAGCTAAAATGTGTTTGAAAGGATATGTCAATAAACAATAACTGGGCCCTTAGAAACACATTTAATAAAAAGAGAATGTTGCTTTGAGCCTGTAGGATTGTATTTTTATTGGTGTGAGTATAAATGGCAGAATAGATACGGGTGTAGGGGTAGTTGTACTGAGGATACGATTTATTTGAATTTTCAGAAACCTTTACACAAGTTTCAATAAGGGCTAAAGAGTAACTTGGTAGAAAATCGGGCCCCTTAACTATCAGGAGGTGGGTGAGATATTAGACAAAATAGTGTTGTCAGGAGTTACTGTGGAGAAAGACATGGAAGCTCGGGAACTTGGGGAAATAAATAGTGATGTCTTGTAAAGAATCCTCAACAGAGAAGAAAAAGTGTTGGAATCTTAAAACAAATAAAGGTTAATTAATCCTCAGTAGCTCATTAGGTCTATCCTTGAATATTCATGGGAAGCTAGGGAAGAGATTGCGGTGTCCCTAACAGAGATATTTATATTATCATCAGACACAATGAGTTACCGGAAGAGTGGAGGGCGGCTAATGCTATTCCATCACTTTAGGTCTGCAGGGAAAAGCCAGGAAATCACAGCGCAGTGAGCCAGTGCTGGGTAAGTTGTTGGAGGAGATTCTGAGAGAAAGGAGCTACATATATTTGGAAAGGCAAGGGCTGATTAGAGATATTCAGCATGGCTTTGTGAGTGGGAAACCGTATTTCACAAACTGGATTGACTCTTCGAGGAGGTGGCCAAGACATAGATGAAGGCAGAGCAGTCAGCGTTGTCTACATGGACTTCAGCAAAGCATTTAACAAGGTTCCAAGTTCATCTAGTCAAGAGGAAGAAGGAAGCTGACTTAAGGTTGAGGAACCAAAGATCCGAAGCAGGGCTCTAGAGAGTTACATGGGGCAGCACGGTGGCTCAGTGGTTAGCACTGCTGCCTCACAGCACCAGGGACGCGATTACAATTCCAGGCCCAGGCGACTGTCTGTGTGGAGTTTGCACATTCTCACCATGTCTGTGTGGGTTTCCTTAGGTGCTCCGGTTTCCACCCACAGCCCAAAGATGAGCAGGTTAGGTGAATCAGCCATGTGTTGTTCAAGAAAGGGAATGGAGATAATCCTGGGAATCACAGACCTGTCAGTCTTCTCTCTGTGATGTGCAGATTATTGGAGACTCTGAGATACAGGATTTATGATTCCTTGGAAAACCATAGTTTGATTAGAGAAAGTCTCATGGCTTTGTTAGGGACAGGTCATGACTCAGAAATCTTATTGAATCCTTTGAGAATGTGACAAAATGCATTTATGGCTCATTGAGAAAGTACAGAGCATGGGATACATGGAAACCTGTCTGTCTGGATACAGAATTCCTGGCCCATAGAAGACAGAGGGTGATGCATTCAGCCTGGAGCTCGGTGACCAGTGGTTTTCTGCACGGAGAGGTTACAGGACCTCTGCTTTTGGTGATTTTATGAATGACTTGGATGTGTGAGTGGAAGAGTGGGTTAGTAAGTTTCCCAATGACATGAAGGTTGGTGGAGTGGTGAATAGTGTGGATGTCTGCTGGAGGTTGCAATGGGACATTGACAGGATGTAGAGCTGGGCTGAGAAGTGGCAGATAAAGTCAAATCTGGAAAAGTGTGAAGTGATGCATTTTGGAAGGTGAGACTTGAATGCAGAATACAGGGATAAAGGCAGAATACTGGATAGTGTGGAGCAACAGATGGATCTTGGATTTCATGACCAGAGATCCCTCAAATTTGCCACCAAGCTGATAGTGTTGTTAAGAAAGAATATGTTGTATTGGCTTTCATTAGCTGGGGGATTGAGTTTTTAAAGCCATGAGGTTATGCTGCAGCTCTATACAGCCCTGTTTAGATCCCAATTAGAATATTGTGTTCAGTTTTGATCCCTTCATTACAGGAAGGACTTGGAAGCTTGAGAGAGGGTAAAGAGGAGATTTACCAGAATGCTGCCTGTACTGGAGAGCATGTCTTATGAAGAAAGGTTGAGGGAGCTAAGGCTTTTCTCATTGGAGTGAAGAAGAGTGTGGTGTGATTTGGTAGAAGTGAACAAGGTGGTGTGAGGCAAAGAGAGAGTGAACAGTGAGAGACCTCTTTATCCCATGGCATACATGGTACCAGGGGGCATAATTGTAAGGTGATTGGAGGATGGGTAAGGGGAGATTTCAGATGTAGGTCCTTTACACAGAGAGTGGTGGGTGGGTGGAGCAGGACATTTTAACAGACTCTTGGATAGGCACATGGATGGGAGCAAAATGAAGGGTATGTCAGTTAGTTTGATCTTACAGTCGGGTAAAAGGTGGGCATGGCATCATGGCCGAAAGGTCTTGTGCTGTACTGTTCTGTGTTCTACGATCCGTCTGGGAAATGGGTAATAAGCTCAGATCAATGTAAAAGGATATGGCATTCAGGAGGAGCTAGTCAACTGGATACAAAATTGGCTTGATGGTGGGAGACAGAGGGTGATGGGAGACATGTTGTCTTTCTGACTGGAGGCATGTGACCAGCGGTGAAGTTGGTCCCCTGTTGTTTGTCATTTGGATAAATGGTTTGGATGGGAATATTGGTTTTGTGGTAAGTACGTTTTTTGAGTGACACTGAAATTGTTGGTAAAGTGGACAGTGAAGAAATTTATCCAAGATACAACAGGATGAACAGTACTGCTGGGATAGTGGGCTGAAGAATAGCAGATGGAGTTTAATTAGATAAATGTGAAGTGTTCCTTTTGGTGAAACAAACCAGGGTGGGACTTGTACAGTTAGTGTTCGGGCCCTGGGTGGTGTTGTCAGTCAGAGACCCAGGGATGCAGGTAGATAGCTCTTTGTAAGTGGTGTCACAGGTAGACAGGCTGGTGAAGCAGGCGTTTGGGATGGTTACCTTCTTTGAGCAGAGCAATAAGAGGAGGAGTTGGGATGTCATGTTGTGGCTGTACATAAAAGCATTGTTGACCAGTAGGAAGTACTCATCTGGTTCACTTACATCCTTTAGTGAAGAACAACTGACATTCTAACCTGGTCTGGCCTGCACGGGACACCAGACCCACAGCAATATGGCTGACTCTGTGCTATACTCTGGGTAATTAGCAGTGGGGCAAAGAATGCTGGTCCAGGCAGTGACACCCACATCCCATGAATGAATAAATAAAAATACCTATGTCCCTCCCTCCCTCTGCAAACCCCTCCCACCTGCAGCAATCTGTACTGGCTTTGTAACACCCTTCAGACCCTGACCACTCTCTGTAACACTCTCAGCACCTTCAGCTCTCCCGGTTCCTGTTGTGACATAAAACCTTGACAATTATTCCCTCTTCCATCTGACCTCCTCCTGCGAGCAGACCCTTTGCAATCCCTTTAAAACTTACTCCTAAAACATCCTCTCACTTCAGGATTTTAAGTACTTTTTGGTGATCCTCTAAGCCCGATAATCTAATATGATCCTTTTTACTTGAGTGAGGGACCGATGGGGATTTCTTGCTGAGGATTTGTCTGTTTCAATGGAATGTCCTTTTGTTGAGTGTTTTACACTGCTCCTTTAAATGGTTTCCACTGTTCATTTACAGGCACATATTTCAGTCTGTTTAGCCTATTTACCTTGGTCAGTTCTCCTCTCAAACTCATGTAATTGGTTATTTTTGTTTCTAGTTGTAGCTTGTCCTTTCTGTGATTCACTTTAAAACTTTATATTTCTTTAAACTGCACTTTATCACAATTTCCCAGAGGATCTCTCCAGGTGACATTACTCATTCACGAAGTTTCATCACACAACGGTCGCTCTGAGATAGTTATGTCCCTCGCCAGTTGCACAATTTGTTATTCAAAGAAACAGTGAAAACTAATTCTCTAAACTCCTCTTCCAATATCACTGTTGTCAGTGTGACTGTCCCAGATTTTGGGAATATTGAAGT
Organism: Hemiscyllium ocellatum; assembly: GCF_020745735.1. Lineage (NCBI taxonomy): Eukaryota > Metazoa > Chordata > Chondrichthyes > Orectolobiformes > Hemiscylliidae > Hemiscyllium > Hemiscyllium ocellatum. The sequence continues at coordinate 64,683 of NW_026868025.1, read as the reverse complement.
TTCCCAAAATTATCACAATGTGTTTGTTAAAAAATTCCAATGAGTTCCTGTGTAATGCAGTGATGAGCAAGGGAATGCTGTTCAGTGGCTAAAACTGTTCTGCTGCTTGTGTCCTTGGCAAGTAGTAGCCAGAATTTACATTCAGACTGACTCTACTTCATGATCTGAGACCAAATGCTTTCTCTGTAATGCCTTTCTTACCCATTATTGTTAGCGTTGTCCATTTTGCCTGAGTTTCCGCAAGGTTGTGATCCATTGAATATTTATGTCCACCTTTTGTTCACCCTGTAACCATATCTCTCTGGTGTCTAAACCTTTTTTTTTATCTCAGTGTCACTAATCCATCTGCCTTATTGATAAGACTTCATCCATTCAAAAATGAAATAATTTATTCTTTCCCACAATTTCCTGTCACAAACCTATTCACTGATGTACAGTTTTAGTTAATCGCTGTCCCTTCCTGTTCCTTCCTGCTTGCCTTCAGTCACATTCCCATGTTGTTCCGATGCTTCACCTTTTCTCTTCGGATTTGGAAAATTCCTTTCATCTGGATCCTGTCCCAGCATCCTCTCTGTCAGTTTAAAGCCCTGTCCATAAACCTACTGACATGATCGGCCAGGACCCTGGTCACTGGGCCCACCACGATTCCAGTGGGACCATTCTATTAGATTTTTTTTATAAATCAGGTAGGGGATGTGGGTGTCTCTGACTGACCAGCCTTTATTACCTATCCCTACCTGCCCATGAGCTGAGTAGCTTGCTCGGCCATTTCAGAGGGTAATTGAGAGGCAAACACTTTGCTGTGGGTATGTCGTGTAGACCAAGTGAGGATGATCAGATCTCGTTGTCGAAAGGCCAAGTGCACGCCACGGTGGCTCAGTGATTAGCACTCCTGCCTCACAGCACCAGGGTCCCAGGTTCGATTCCAGCCCCAGGCGACTGTGTGGAGTTTGCACATTCTCCCTGTGTCTGCGTGAAATGCCTCCGGATGCTCCGGTTTCCTCCCACAGTCCAAAGCCGTGCAGGTCAGGCGAATTAGCCATGCTAAATTGCCCATAATGTTAGGTGTATTTGGTCGAGAGAGAAGGGTCTGAGTGGGTTACTCTTTGGAGGGATGGTGTGGACTGGTTGGGTCGAAAGGCCTGTTTCCACACTGTACAAAATCTAATCTAAGGGATTGTAATTTTTGTACATCAGCAATGGTTTCATATTTGTTTATGGATTGTTAATTGCTATTTTTAAAATTATTGATTTTAAATTCCACCATATCTTATGATGGGATTCAAACCTGCCTCCCCTGAGCACTGGCTGAGGTTTTGGACAAATGCGCTAACAATAATGTTACTAGGCCATCGCTTCACCTGCTCACTGATTGCTCATCCCTGAGCACTGATACATGAAGCTAAACCCATTCTTCCAACATGACTGTGTGATCCTGAAGTCTTCCAGCACTCCGGTGATATCACTTAGTCTCTCTCCATGTGGTATCCCTCACTGTGTGGGTCTAATTGCTGCCTCTGTCAGTGTCTCTCGCTCTTGCAGCTACTCCAGATCCTGAGCCAACAGAATTCTCCACTCCAGAGAGACGCAACAGCACAGGCCAGGGATGGAGCTTGGGATTTTCCAGATATCTGTGGGGTTCATTTCCATTCTCCTTGTGTAACCCTCACTGAATCAGTCTAATTTTCCATTCTGTCTATTTCTCTGTCTCCTGTAGGTACTCAGGAAGTTCCTGACTCAATAGACTTCCCAACTGCTGTGTGTCTCATCCATCACCTCATTGAAGATGGTTGGTCAGCCAGAGAGACAAAGGGCAGGGAGATCTGGAGCCTTCAATAAATCCTGCAGTGAGGTAAGATCACTCACAGTGCACAGAGCAGGGAGCAATGGGAGGGCTGCAAACATTGGCGAACAATACATGATATAGATACAGTGCTGGATGGGGAGCACAGTATAGACACACCCCATGCTCAATCACCACATCTACTTTAACTTATGTTGCACTGAGACAGCATCGGGAGTTCAGAGTTATCAGTCCAGGCCTGTGCTGTCTTAGTGAGCATCAGGACAACAGAGGGGAAAGCAGGCCTCCCACGAGAGGGTGTGAATGCTGCCTGGGATCTTTCTGTTCTGTGTTCTCCCTCCAACACTGTATTAAGACTCACTACTCTGCAACACTGTATCTGTGGCATGGCTTGTGCACCAGTGTCTTCAGTCATTTTTAACTCCTATAACAGTAGTTGTCCCTGTAACCTCCTCCCTTCCCGATAGTCCCTCCACATATTTGAGATGTACTGCATTCCAGACTACCATCCCTATCGCTGTAACTTGCTTCAGTGTCCACAACATGCCTTATTTTGGTACTGTAATCCTCTTTAACTGGATACAGAGTGATACAGCACGGAAACAGAACCTGTGGTCCTACTCCTCAATACTGCCCATGTTACCTAAACTGAATGAGTCTCATTTGCCTGCATTTGGCCCTTATCTCTTCAAACCTTCTGCTCTCAATGTACCTCCCAAATATCTGTTCCATGCTGTAATTGTTCTTGTTTCTCCCATGTGCCTGAGGCAGTCTGTTCCATCTATGCACCATCCTCTGTGGATAATGTTCCCCGTCAGCTCCCCCTTCAAGTCCTTGCTCTCTCACGTCCCGTTTATATCCTCGAGTTTTGGACTCACCTACCCTTGGCTATTCACCATTCTTAGGGCCACCCCGAAGATTCATCTGTCAATGACGGCAAATTTGCCAAATGTCGCTTTTCCCACCCTGTCCATCCGGTATGCCACTTCTGAAGAACAATGAAACTTGCACCCCCTGGTCTCTCTCTCTCTCTCTCTCTCTCTTTCTCTCTATTCGACAACCCTGGCCAGAGCCCTTCCATTAACTGTATTAGTCCTCTATGGTTTGTCTTAACAAAATCCAACACCTGAATTAAACTCCATCTTTCATTGCCTGGTCCACTGGCCCAGTTGGTCAAGACCCCCTTTGATAACCGTATTTACTGCCCACTACACCATTAATTTGATCATCAACAAACTTACGCACAATCACTTCTATATTTTCAACCAAATCATTTATGTAGATGATGCACATCAGTGGACCCAGCCCTGATCCTTTCTTCAATAATGGAATAAAACCATATTCTTGTCATAGAGCCATACAGCATGGAAACTGACCCTTCAGCTGATACCCACCATCATCTAAAACTCAACTCTTCCCAGCTGCCTGTTGCTGGCCCATAGCACTCCAACCCTTCCCTATTCACCTGTTTATCCAAATATCTTTAAAGTGTTGTAATTGTACCCACATCAACCCCTTTCTCAGGAAGTTCATTCCAACTCAAACCACCCTCGGTGTAGCAAATTGCCCCATATCTTTTTTTTGAACATCTCTCTCCGCTAACCTTAAAAATGTGGCCCCTCCTCTCGAGACTCTCCCATCCTGCGGAAAAGGCAGCTACCATTAAATGGATCTATATACCTCATTTTTTTCATAAACCTTTATAGTATCATGTCTCAACCTCCAGGCTCCAGTGAAAAAAGACTCAGCCTATCCAGCCATTTTTCAGAACCCAAGCCTTCCATACCCAGCAATATCCTGGTAAATCTCTTCTGAATCCCCTGCAGCTTAATAATATCCTCCCTATAACTGGGCGACCAGAACTGCACAGAGTATTGGAGAACAGGCCTCGCAAATGTCTGTGCAATCTCAATGCCGCTCATACCGCTCATGTTCATATAAGCCTCTGTAAGGTCATCACTCAGTCTCCGATTCTCCAGTGACAGTAACCCCAGCTTATTCAGCAACAACCCGGGAAATATCTTGTAAAGCTTTTCTAAGCCCTTTCAAGTTTCACAATATCCTTCCTGTAGCAGGGAGACTGGAATTGCAGAGGACTCCGAATGTGGTCTCATGTATTACTCTTGTTCCCTGAGTTCCCCAGTCTTTGTCCTCAGTAAGTTCTGGAGTGAAAAAAATGTTTAGGATCTTAGCAAATATCCTGCAGTTCCACACATCGATGGCCTCATTGATCTTTAATGGATACTATTTTGTCCTGAGTTCCTTATGCACTCTTAATATACTGATACAATCACTTTTGGATTCCCCTTTCCTTCTCTGCTGAGGCTATTTCATTGAGCCTTTCTCCATTCCTGTTTTCTAATCAAAGTGTATTCCTACAGCCCCTGTATATCCTCAGGGATTCCCTTGATCCAGCTGGCTATACCTGACATGTGCCCCCTTTTCCTTGACCAGACCCTCAATAGACAGCCAGTGTTTCCGAATGCTGTCAGCATTGAGCTGCACACACACAGGAACTTGCTGACGCTAGTCGATCAGTTTATCTCACTTTAAAGATATTCTCACTTGCCAAACTTCCCTTTCCCTGTAAATAATTCCCTTCCCCAATCACATTTTGAAAGTTCCTGGCTAATACGATCAAGATTGGTCAGGCTCCATTTTATAACTTGCACTTGTGGACCAGGCCTGTCCTTTTCCAAAGCTGTTTTCAAACTACTAGAACTGTGGTTACTTTGGCAAAATGCTTGGCCACTCACATCTCAGTCCCCTTCCCTACCTTGATTCCCAAGGGGAGGTCAGGTTTTGCCCCTTTCTCTTTTCAGGCCATTTACATATTGATTGGGAGATCCTGGAACACAATTACCAAATGCCTCCCTTGCAAATGCTGAACACTGGCAGTCCCAGTCTAGGTTTGGAAAGTTCAAAAACCCTACCATAACAGCCCCATTATTATGGTTGATATTTAAGATGTCCCGATACATTTGTTCCTCAGTCTGCCACGGATTATTCGGGGTCAGCAGTCAGATCGTATCAACGTGATGACCCATTCTTATTTCTCAGTTCTAACTTAGCTTCACTGGGCGATCCCACAGGAATATCCTCTCTAAGTCCTGCTGGGATGATTCATGCAATCAAAACCCACCACCACACGTCCTCTGTTGCCTCCCCTTCCTGGAGCATCTCTACCTTGAAACAATGAACTGCCAGTCCTGCCCCTCCCTCAGCTGTGTTTCTGTAATAACTATAATATCCCAGTCCCATGTTCCAATCCATGCCTTGAGTTCATCTTCCTTAGCTGTCAGGCCCCTTGTATTGAAATAAATGCAGTTTAATCATCAGTTTTCCCCCATTGCCTGCTATGTTCTTGCCTGGCTTATCTGCTGAAATTGCTGTCTTTAACACGTGTACCAGTCTCAATCTTCTTTCTGGCCTTACGTTTATTTAAGGTCCAACACCCTGCCAGACTAGGTTATGTCCTCTCAAGCATCTCTAGCAATTCACCCCAGCAGGATGTGGGTCCCTCTCCCGCTCCCAGTTGAGGTGCCTTTCCCACCCTGTCAACCTGTGCTGACACCTTCAGGGATCTATGAACTTGTCCACCAAGGTCCCTGTATTCCTCAGTACTCCGCAAAGTCCTACCATTCATTATGTCTGTCCTTCGCTTATCGTACCTCCCACAGAGTATTACCTCACTTCAATCAGAACTGAACTCTGCTTAGATTTTCATCTGATCGACATCGAACAGCAGACGGAGACCATCCCCCTCACTGTGGATAACACCCTCACCTTTCATATCATCTGCAAACCTACTAATGATACCTTCTGCTTTCACATCCGAGTCATTAATGGTCAATGGTTCCTGCACAGATCCCTGTGTACACCCGTTGGTGAAAGTATTCTACCCACCAGTTTTGCATCCAATTTGCCAACCTGCCTTGGAACCCAGTCCTTTTGGACCAACCTTCCATTTTGCATCTTATCAAAGGACTTATTCAAGTCCATGTAACCCACATCATCTGCACTGCCTTCATCAATATACTTCAGCACAATTTCAAAAACCTGAACTGAATTCCTCAGACTGTATCTTCCTCTGCCAAATCTGTGATGACTAAACCAAGTTGATCCTTATCTTTGCAAGTGTGGATTCATCCTCATAATTCATTCCAATAATTTCCCTCCCCCTGCTGTCAGACTATCTGCTCTGTAATTACCTGGCCTATCCCTGCTGTCCTTTTTGAACAAAGGAACCACATTAGCGATCCGCCAGTCATTCAGCACTTCACCTGAGTCCAGGAAAGTATATATATCCACCAACAATCTCTGGGTAATTAGCATGGGGTCAAAGAATGCTGGTCCAGGCAGTGACACCCACATCCCATGAATGAATAAATAAAAATAAATATGTCCCTCCCTACCTCTGCAAACCCCTCCAGCTGCAGTAATTCGTACTGGCTTTGTAACACCGTTCAGGCCCTGACCACTCTCTGTAACTCTCTCACTACCTCCAGCATCTTCATCTCTCCCTGTTCCTAACGTATCAATAAACCTTGACAATGTTTCCTCTTCCCATTGCCCTCCTCCTGCTAGCAGACCCATTGCAATCCCTTTAAAACTTACTCTAAAACTCTCACTTGAGGATTTTAAGTATTTTGTGGTGATCTTCTCAGCTTCCTAATCTAATATGATCCATTTTGTCCTGAGTGAGGGACCGGTGGGGATTTCTTGCTGAGTTTTTGTCTGTTAATGGAATGTCCTTTTGTTGAGTGTTTTACACTGTTCATTCAAATGTTTTCCACAGTTCATTTCCAGACACCCATATTTCAGTCTGTGTAGCCTATTTACCTTGGTCATTTTTCCTCTCAAACCCATGTAATTGGCTATTTTTGTTTCTATTTGTAGCTTGTCCTTTCTGTGATTTACTTGAAAACTTTATTTTTCTTTAAACTGCACTTTATCACAATTTTCCTGAGGATCTCTCCAGAATGACATAACTCATTCACTAAGCTTTCTCACACAACAGTCGCTCTGAGACAGTTACGTCCCTCGCCGGTTGCACAATGTGTTATTCTAAGAAATACTGAAAAAAATTCTCTGAACTCCTCTTCCAATATCACTGTTGTCAGTGTGACTGTCCCAGACTTTGCGAATATTGAAATTTCAATAAATGTTCACCATTCCTTTATTAAAAATTCCAATGAGTTCCTGTGTAATGCAGTGATGAGCAAGGGAATGCTGTTCAGTGGTCTAAAACTGTTCTGCTGCTTGTGTCCTTGGCAAGGAGTAGCCAGAGGTTACATTCAGACTGACTCTACTTCATGATCTGAGACCAAATGCTTTCTCTGTAATGCCCGTCTTACCCATTATTGCTAGCGTTGTCCATTTTGCCTGAATTTGCACAATGTTGCGAAACATTGAATATTTATGTCCACCTTTTGTTCGCCCTGTAACCACATCTCTCTGGTGTCAAAATCTCTTTTATCTCTGTGCCACAAATCCATCTACCTTGTTGCAGAGACTTTGTCCATTAATAAAAAACATAATTTTCTCTTTCCCACAATTTCCTGTCACAAATGGTTTTGCTGATCTACAGTTTTAGTTAAACTTTGGCCCATCCTGTTCCTTTCTGTTGTCTTCGGTCACATTTTCTGTTGCTTCACCTTTTCTATTTGGATTTGGAAAGCTTCTTTCACCTGAAGCCTGTCCCAGCATCCTCTTTGTCAGTTTAAAGCCCTGTCCATAATCCTACCAATGTGATTGGCCAGGACATTGTTCCACTGGAACTGTGCTGGGACCAATCTGAATGGATTTTTTAAAAATCCGGTCTGGGATGTGGGTGTCTCTGGCTGACCAGCCTTTATTGCCCATCCCTTGCTGCCCTTGAGCTAAGCAGCTGGCTCGCCCATTTCACAGGGTCATTGAGAGGCAAACACTTTGCTGTGGGTATGTCGTGCAGACCACGTGAAAGTGAACTGTCGTCTTTCTCTGAAGGTCAAGTGTTTGGATTTTTATCAATACTTATTTATGGATTGTTAATTCTAATTTTTAAAACATATATTCATTTAAAAATCCACATGGTTAGAAGTTAGAAAAAAGAAGAGAGGTGGTCACTTTGTTGGGACTGTATTGTAGACTGAGTAGACCCAACAGATACCAGAGGAGCAGCTGTGTAGTGGGATTGCAGATAACTATAGGAATAATAGAGGAGTACAGGCTGGAGATTTTAATATTCCCTGTATTGACTGGGCCACCTGGAGTATAAAAGACTCGGACAGAGTGCAATTTTTCAAATATGTCCAAGAAAGGTTGCTAAATCAATATGCAGAGGTCCCTACTCTACTCAGGCAGGTGCAACACTGGACCCCACCCCCCAACTCAGGAAACGAGGCCGGGTTAGTGACTGAAGTGTCATTCGGAGAGCACTTTGGGTCCAGTGCCCACAACTGTCTTTGTTTTAACATAGTTATGAAGGAAGATCAGCAGGTCCCCAGATTGAAGAGGAAAACTGGAACAGGGCTAGGTTTGGGGCCATTCTGCAGGATCTGGCCAGCGTCAATGCTGTGAATTTAAAATTGCACAATGCCCAGTTATAATCCAACTCGCTTTGGAAGCGCTGGTGATCACCGTAACAGATGAAAGGCTTCAACTAAATTTGTTTGATATTATATTCCATGACCCTGCCATCCTGTTGCTATAAATTCTGTGCCTTAGGATTGTGCTTCACAACCACCTGATGAAGGAGCAGTGCTCTGAAAGCTAGTGCTTTCAAATAAACCAGTTGGACTGGAACCGAGCGTTGGGTGATTTTTAACTTTGTACATCCCCTGTCCAACACTGGCACCTCCACATTATGATTCTAATCGATTGGGTGAGTCTGTTTGAAGGAAAAGAAACAACTGGCAAATGGGAGGCTTTTCAAAGTGTGATCTGAAGAATCCAGGACCAGTCTGCCCCATTGGGATAAAGGGAAAAGCTGGCAGGGTTAGGGATCCTTGGCTGGTGTGGGATAATAAGGCTCTGGTCTTGAAATGAAGACTGCATGCATTGGGTTTAAGCTTTCAGTATCTACATAAACTCTTCTATTCTTAAAGACACCATCAATCTGTGGAGACCCTACAAACCTCTCAGTCCCTGTAACACTCCCAGTCTGCAGAAGTCATTCCAATGCCTGTGACTCTTTCAATCCAGTTCCTACAAGACCCACTATCTGTGTGATATCTTTTCATTGCCAGCACCCACCCTGTCAATGTAACATGCTCTAGTGTCTCCATTTATCTACTCATTTCCATAATCTTCTCCAGCTCTTACATGTGTAAACGTCTCCCTCCCCTACAACCCTTCCCACTCTGACTAAACTGGAGGAGGTTACGAATGCTCCCTAATCTGTGAAACTGTCTCCAACCAAAATTGCTGTCTTTGTCACTTGGAGAATCTGTCTGATTCCACACCCTCTTTATCTAAATAACCTGCAGAACCTAAGCCTTCCTGTATCTATAAACATCTTCAGTCACGACTACCCTCCATATGTCTATTTGTTTTTCTAATCTGTACAACCCACTTTATCTCTGTACTCAGCTCCATTCACCTGAAACATTCCTGTCTGTGTAAAATACCACTATCCTTATCCCTGTAAACTGCTCCATTCCTCCCAACCTCCCATCTCCATGAACGCCTGTAGGCCCGCCAGCTCTCCACATCTCTGTTACCTCCTGTGGCTCTGTGCCCCTCCCTCTCTGTGAAACCACCTCCAGTCCCCATACCCCTCCCAGTCTGGGACATCTGCTCCAGATCAGACCATTGCTGTCTCTGTTACCTCATACAACCTTAGCAACGCCTCCTATTTGTGTCACTTCATTTAGATCACATCCTCTCCCACTTCCCGGAACCTCTTGCTGCCATCATAACCCTTGCTATTTAGAACATGGATTAGCACATTCCAGTACAAGCCCTTCAGCCCTCAGTATTGTGCTGACCTTTTATCCTACTCTGAAGACGAAACTAACCTGCATATCTTACATTTTACTGTCATTGATGTGCCTATCCAAGAGTTGCTTAGATGTGTGTAATGTGTCTGAATCTACCACGGCTGGCAGTCCATTCCACACACCCACCACACTGTGTCAATAACATACCAGTCCCGTCCATGCCGACAGGATATCCCAACCCCATCTAGTCCTACCTGCCAGCACCTGGCCCATATCCCTCTGATATCTAAGCTAAACGTTCCGCCAATTACCTTAAACTTATGTCTCCTTGTGATCGCCATTTCACCATGGGAAATAGTCTCTGGTTATCCACTCCATCTATGCCTCTCATTCCCTTGTACACCTCTATCATGTCACCATTCTTCCTCCTTCGCTCTGATCAGAAAAGCCCCAGCTTCTACAACCTACCTTCTATGGGCATGCCCTCCAGTCCAGGCAGCATCCTGTTCAATCTCCTCTGCACTGTCTTTAAAGCTTCCACATCCTTCCTATAATGAAGCAAACAGAACTGTTCACAATATTCCAAGTGTGGTCTAACTGAGGTTCTGTAGAGCTGCAGCAAAACATCGCATCTCTTCAACTCAATTCCACTGCTAATGAAAGCCAATACACCATATGCCTTCTTAACACCCTGTCAACTTGGGTGGTAACCTGAGGGAAACAGGATCCCTTTGTTCCTGCACGCTGCTAAGAATTCTGCCTTTAACCACATAAAGGTTTTCTGCAGAATCCTCCGATCTCAAACTATGCCTACCTTTGTAAGTTCCTCCAGACCCTACAACACTCATAAACTGTGAAACCTCCTCAAGTCCCTATATTCCTAATGTCTGCAAAATCCTGCCATCCTGATGTCCCTCCATATCTCTGTAACCCCCACCATCCTCCAGTGCCCTTCTAGGGAACATTGCAGAGGAAGGAGGAGTTGGAGAGTCTGGACCATGTTACGAGGTATGAAGGGCTGCAGAACCTGGAGGATGGTACAAATGTAGGAAGGGACTTGGGACCTGCAGGAGGTTGCGCAATTCATAGAACCTGCAGGATGTGACCGAGGAAGGCTTGTGGAACCTGGAGGATATTATGATTTGAACCGCAGGTAATTTTTGATTGGACCATTCAGCCGATCTTACAGTCATAGAGATGTACAGCGTGGAAACAGACCCTTCAGTCAAACCCGACCATGCCGACAGGATATTCCAACCCAATCTAGTCCCACCTGCCTGTACCTGGCCGATGTCCCTCCAAACTCTTTCTATTCATATATCCATCCAAATGCTTCTTAAATGTTGCAATTGTACCATCTGTAAGATTGGCTGAAAGATCCAATCAAAAATTACCTGTAGTTCAAATTATAACATCCTCCAGGTTCCACAATACATTCACGGTCCCATCCTGCAGATCAGATATCTCAACCCAATATAGTCCCACCTGCCAGCACCCGGCCCATCTCCCTCTAAATCCTTCCTATTCATACATCCATCCAGATGCCTTTTAACTGTTGCAGTTGTACTAGCCTCCACCACTTCCTCTGGCAGCTCATTCCATACATGTCCTATCCTCTGCGTGAAAATGTTGCCCCTTAGTTCTCTTTTATATCTTTCTCCTCTCACCCTAAACCTTGCCCTACAATTCTGGACTCGCACACCCCAGGGGAAACACTGTCTATTTACCTTATCCATGTCCCTCTTGATTTTATAAACCCCAATAAGGTCACCCCTCAGCCTCCGACTCTCCAGGGAAAACAACCATCGCCTGTTCAACTCTCCCTATAGCTCAACCCTGGCAACATCCTTGTAAATCTTTTTGAACCCTTTCAATTTTCACAACATCCTTCCGATAGGAAGTAGAAAAGAGTTGCATGCAGTCTTCCAAAAGTGGCCTAACCACTGTCCTGTACAGCCGCAACATGACCCCCCAACTCCTGTATTCAATACTCTGACCAGTAAAGGAATGCATACCAAGTGCCTTCTTCGCTACCCTGACTACCTGTGACTTTACTGTCAAGGAACTCTGTATTTCATTTGAAAAATTGCACAGACAGACAGAGTGGCCTGAGGTCTTCTGGGTAATGCTAGTTCAGTCTAAGCTGGTAGGCGGAGGCAGTGAAGTATTTGCAGTGCTGTCTGATGAATGGTCGCGAGATAATGCACATGTCAAACAGGCTATTGTAAGTGCTTATGGATTGCTATGAAAGGGAAGCCACTACAATTCCCTTTACTGTACCATCGCTAACAGACAAAGCTCCTTCAGACCTATATCCTCCGAATTGTTGAAACCTGCTATTGCCATGGCAACCCCTATTATTTCCAAACATTGTTGAGTCTCTAAAACCATCCCTATCAGTTTAATCTCCTCCTCTGCATACAACACTCCAGGTCTGTGTAATCTCTTTAAATCCTTCAGTTCCTATATACCTATGTGTAGGTGTGACTGCTTGGATGATAATACAGGAGTCATGGTTAGCAAGTTTGGGAGTGAGACTGAAATTGGTGATAAAGTGGACAGTGAAGAGGGTTATCGAAGAGTACAAAGGGATCAACAGTACAGCTGGGTCAGTGAGGTTAGAAAGAACAGGTGGAGAAATGCAAGATGTTGTATTGTGGTAAAACAGACCAGGCTGGACTGGTAAAGTAAACATTCGGGCCCTTGTCAATCAGTGACCCAGGGACGCAGATACACAGTCTTTTGAAAGTAGCGTCATGGGTAGACAGGCTGGTGAAGCAGGCGTTTGGGATGGTTACCCTTCATTGGGCAGAGCATTGAGAGTAGGAGTTGGGATGTCATGGTGTGTCTGTACAGGACATTAGTGAGGTCACTGTATAAGCATTGTTGATTTTCTGGAAAAAATCAACTTGTTCACGTGTGTCCTTCAGGGAGGGACATCTAGCATTCTTACCTGGTCTGGCTCACATGTGACTCCAGTCCCACAGCAATGTGTCTGACTCTGAGCTGTCTCTAGGCAATTAGCAGTGGGGTAATGTATGCTGGTCCATCCGGTGACATCCTCAGGCCGCGAATGAATCAATGAGAATACATATCTCCATCCCTAACTCTGCAAACAGCTCTAGCTGCAGCAATCCGTACTGGCTTTGTAACATTGTTCAGGACTTTGCCTCTCTCTGTAACACCCTCACCACCTCCAGAACCTTCAATTCTCCCTGTTCCTATCATCTGACAATGTTTCCTCTTCCTACTGCACTCCTCCTGCTAGGAGAATCCATAGCGATCTCTTTAACAAATGTGTCCAAGTTTCTAAATGCTGGCTTCTCAGAATTGATCGTTTTTTTTTTCATCTCTTAATCAAATCTGTTAAGTCCTGGGCCAAGACTGTCCGAAGTGGGGAAGGAGCATTGGGAAGGTGTCGAGCACCACGAGACATGCTGTGGGGAAAATAGGAATCCAGGAGAAAACAGCCCAAGAAGGGCACTGTCACACCAACGCCAGACCCACCCCCTTCCCATGGCCACCTTGTGCCCCAAGTGTAACAAAGTCTGTGGAAGGCCACATCGGTCTGTACAGCCAATTGCAGACCCCCACCTCCACCCACATCCACGAGAGTGGGAGAGAGTCAGCCTCATCTGTGAGCCACCGCCAAAGAGATGAAGAGTTAGGAAGGTTGAATCCCCTCACAATTATCCCAGTGCCTTTGTTACAAATTCAAACAATTCCCTGTTAATACAGTGTCTAATAATGTGGTATCACTCAGTATCTCTCCATGTGGTATCCCTCGCTGTGTCAGTCTATTTGCTGCCTCTGGCAGCATTTCTCCCTCTTACAGATGCTCTGAGATCCTGAGTCAACAGAATTGTCCACTCCAGAGAGACGCAGCAGCACAGACAAGGGATGAAGACTGGGATTCTCGAGATCTCTGTTGGACTCAGGACCACTCTGCATGTGTTATCCTCATTACATCAGTCGAATTTTCCATTCTGTCTATTTCTGTCTCATGCAGGTAATCAGGATGTTCCTAACTCCTGTCTCATCCATCACCTCATTGAAGCTGGTTGGTCAGCCAGAGAGAGAGAGAGAGAGAGAGAGAGAGAGGAGACCTGGAGCCTTCAGTCAATCCTGCAGCCGGTAAGATCACTCTCAGTAAACAGCACAAGGTGGAGGTAGTAGACTTCTGTATTCAGACCTGGAAGACAGGACATAGATAGAGAGCTGGGCAAGGAACAGCAACATTCTAGGCTTCATTCCCACCATCTTGTGAGGGTCCCGCTTTCACCTCTGCTGTACTGGTCCTCAATGCGACAGCACAGGGGATAGCAGGCATCAATCCTGGCCCATTCTGTGTTAGTGATCTCTGTAATATCCTCCAGTCCAGATAATCCTTCCTCTGTTTGGAATCTCCACACCATTCTCTCTGTCTCTGTCAGGTTCTTCAATCCCTAACATCCTAATTCCTAAACTTCTGCAGTAGATACTCAATTCCTTCATCCCTGTAAACCCTGACTGTCCTGTCTATCCCTGTAAGCTCTTTCCAACAACACCATCCTCCATGTCAATGTATTTATCTTTAACCTCTCCATCGGTCCCTACCTATGTAATCTTCTCCAGCTCACCCTTCCTTAGCTGTGAAAAAATTGTAATCTCCTTGTCCTTCTCTAATTCTTTGATCTTTATCTTGTTAAATTTCACCCTCATTCCCGACACCATACCCCTCGCGACCACAGGAACCTCCTTCAATTTGTACAACCCTCCCCATCTGTGTAACTGTCTCCAACCCAGTAACCTGGCATTCCCCATTGCCTTCCGATCTATGTAGCCTCCAGAGCCTAGAAGCCACCTTATATTTATAAACGTCTTCCGTCACGACAACCTTCCATATCTCTGTTAGTATACACAATACTCTCCTAGATGAAACAGCCCCCTGTCTGTGCCTCTCAGTCTGCCTACCTCTTCCTTTCTCCATCCCTATCACTATCTCCAGAATCTAATCCAGCTCCCTGTATCTCTGTAAATTCCTCCAATCCCCAAACCCCTTTGTCCCACTGACGTTCTTGACCAGATGTAACTCTGTTTAACACTAACATCCTCGAGTCCCTGTAAGCCTCCCTATCTCTGCAATCTCTACCCATCTGTTCAATCCCCCACTACTGCGGAATGACTCCCTGCATTCGCCATAAGGCAGATGGAATGACAGTGAACAGATATGATGGAACTGTCATTCCGGAGATGTAGCTGATGATTGATCATCACTGGGAAGTGAATACTGAAGGGTTGTTGGGATAGAGTCATTAGAGTCAATGAGATGTACAGCATGGAAACAGGCCCTTCGGTCTAACCCATCCATGCTGAGCAGATATCCCAAACTAATCTCGTCCCAATAGGCAGACTAGGCAAAACGCCAACAAGTTGTGAAGGAAGGATGAGGTTAATGCATTAATGAGACAGTCATGTGGATCTGAATATGAAAAGTGGAGCTGAGAATAAGCAAGAAACAGCAACCGTTAGCAGGAATTCTATTGTAGGCACCAACCAGTGATGGGAATGTCAATGTGGTTACAGTCAGGACACTGAATGTACTTGTAGCAAGGGCTGTACAGTACCTGTGTGTGACAGTGGTGTGATCTCCATGCCGACTGATACAGCAGTGAGTATCAGTGCTGTAACGGATAGAATCCTGGATTGTATGCGAGATAGTTTTCTATAACATCATATCATATTTGTAGATCAAATGCTGTGTACGAATAAATATCCAATAATCCCATTGTAAAGGAGTTTTGTGAGCAGAAACCCATAATATTATGCAGGACATACTGAGTTTGTGCTCACACCATGAGATGTAGCAGGTGAATGAGGCCATTTGGCCCATTGAGTATACTGTGCCCTTCAGTCAGATCATGGCTGATCTGATACTGTCCAACTCTACTTTCCTGCCTTTTCCACAAAGCCCTTGTTTCCCTGATTCAGTAACATCTGCAGGAGGTTACAGAACAGTCGGAGAGATAGACAGAAATGGCAAATTGGGTTTAGTCTGGACAAGTGTGAGATTATGTCAAATTCAAGAAGGAAGTCAGCATACTGAGGGATATTGATCTACGGAAGGATCTTGGTGCAAGTCAGCAACTCCCTTAAAATGGCAACAGAAGTGTTTCAGATGGAAAGGAAAGCAAATGGAGCACTGACCTTCATCGGTCACAACATTGGGTGTAGTGGTTTGCATCTGATACTGTAATTGTATAAAACGTTTGTTTGGTCACATTTGGAGAACTGTGTGCAGTTCTCATCTCCACACAATAGGGAGGATGGGGAGGCTTTGGAGAGGGTAAAAAAGGTGTTTATCAGCACGTTGCCTATGTTTGGGTTTTTAAGGGTATGTTAGGTGTGTAAGAGGAAATTAAACAAAGTTGGATTGATTTGTGAGGGTATCAGAGGCTGACAGGTGACCAGGTACAGGGATATAACGTTAGGACAGGGATAGATAATGTAGATAGTCAGAATCTCTTTTCCAGTGTGTAAGTTTCAAATACTAGAGAGCAGAGGTTTAAAGTGAAAAAGAGAAAGTTTAAATGAGGTGTGTGAGGGAAAGTGTTTTTTTTACGTAGAGTGGATGTTACTGAGGGAGGTGGTAGAAGCAGAAATGTGAGTAAAGGTTTGAAGTGGCATTTAGGCAGAAACATGAATGGGAAGAGAATAGAGGGATATGGGCCCATGTGCAGGCAGATTGTATGAGTTAGAATAGCATCATGGACAGCATAGACGTGGTGGGCCGAAGGGCCTGTTGCTGTGCTCTACTGTTCTATTTTCTAACTTCTCAGCATCTGCCCGATCAGAGCCCCTCAGAATCATGGATGGTTCATTCCGTTTCTCTCTCATTATCTAAACTTCAATGGGTTCAACCACAACCTACTCCACCTCCCCTGACAGTAAGTCGGGACCATACTGACATTGTTAGAAAGGATAAGTCAGTATACAATAACTGGCCATTTAGAGACACATTTGATAAAAGAGAATTTGTTCCTGAGCCTGTTGGATTTAATTTGTCTGTGTGAATACAAATGGCAGAGTTGTAAGGGTGTAGGAGGGGTGTAGTGGTGTGGGGGATGTGGTGTATTTGAATTATCAGAAGCCTTTACACAAGTTTTAATAAGGGCTAAGTAGTAACTTGGTAGAGAATAGGGTCCCTTTACAGATCAAAAGGTCACGCATGTGTGGAACCAGATGAGATGGGTGAGATATTAGACCAAACAGCCTTGTCAGTATTTACTGTGGAGAAAGATATGGAAGCTCGGGAACTTGGGGAAATAAATAGCGATGTCTTGGAAAGAATCCTCACCAGAGAAGAGAAAGTGCTGGAATCTTAAAACAAATAAAGGTAGATCAATCCTCAGTAGCTCATTGGATCGATACTAGAATATTGTGGGAAGCTAGGGAAGAGATTGCAGTGTCCCTTACAGAGATATTTATATTATCAACAGACACAGTCAGGTACCGGAAGACTGGAGGGAGGCTAAGGCTGTTGCATCACTTAAGGACTGCAGGGAAAAACCAGGAAATTACAGTCCAGTGTGCCCAGTGATGGGGAAGTTGTTGGAGGAGATTCTGAGAGAAAGGAGCTATGTATATTTACAAAGGCAAAGGCTGATTCGAGATGGTCAGCATGGCTTTGTGAGTAGAAAAACCATATTTCACAAAGTGGATTGACTCTTTGCGGAGTTGGACAAGGTATAGATGAAGGCAGAGCAGTTAGCGTTGTCCACGTGGACTTCAGCATCTAGTCAAGAGGAAGAAAGAAGCTAACTTAAGGTTGAGGAAGCAAGGATCAGGCAGGGCTCCAGAGAGTTACATTGGGTGGCGCGGTGTCTCAGTGGTTAGCACTGCTACCTCATAGCACCACGGACTCCATTTCGATGAGAGCCTCAGGCGACTGTCTGTGGGGAGTTTGTACATTCTGCCCGTGTCTGCGTGTGTTTCCTCCAGGTGCTCCAGTTTCCACCCACCATCCAAAGATGTGCAGATTAGGTGACTCAGCCATGCTAAATTACCCATAGTGTTCAGGGATGGGTAGTTTGGTGCATTAGTCAGGGCAAATGGAGAGTAACAGGGTGGGGGAATGGGGCTGGGTTGGATACTGTTTGGAGGGTTAATATGGAGGTGTTGGGCCAAATGGCCTGTTTCCATACTGTAGAGATTCCCTGAAGGTACCAGGAAGGAACCAAGGAATGGACTTAGGGCAACTAGAAGGCGGCATGAAAAAGCTTTCTTGGGAAGGCTTAAGGAAAACTGTGAGGCATTCTCCACTGATGTGAGGAACAAGAGGATGGTCAGAGTGAGGATAAGGCCACTCTGGGATAGTGGAAGGAACTTGTGTCTGGAGTCACAGGAGGTAGGGGAGGTCTTTAATGAAAACTATGTCTCAGTATTCACTGCTGAGAAGGGTCTTGTTGTTTGTGAGGACAGCGTGAAACAGGCTGATGTACGTGAACAGGTGGATGTTAAGGAGGAGGATGTGCTGAGAATTTTGTAAAAGATAAGGATAGATAAGTCGCTGAACCAGACTGGATGCGTCCAAAGTTACTACATGAAGCGAGGGAATGGGTTGCTGCGCACCTGGTGATGACCTTTGCACCCTCACTGTCCACTGGAGTCGGACCAGTTGATTGGAGGCAGGAAAATATTATTCCCTTGTTCATGAAAGGGAATAGGAATAATCCTGGGAATTGCACACCTGTCAGTCTTATGTCTGTGGTGTGCAGACTATTGGAGAGGATTCTGAGATAGAGGATTTATTTTTCCTGAGGAAACCATAGTTTGATTAGAGATAGTCAGCATGTTTGTATAAGGGACAGGTCATGCCTTAAAAGTCATATTGAATCTTTTAAGAATGTGACAAAACACCTTTATGGCTTATTCAGGAAATACGGAGGCATGGGATACAGGGAAACCTGTCTGTCTGGATACAGGATTACTGGCCCACAGAAGACAGAGGGTGACGATAGATGGAAATAATTCATCCTGGAACTCAGTGACCAGTGGTTTTCTGTAGGGTGTGATTACAGCACTTCTGCTCTTTGTGATTTTATGAATAAGTTGGATGTGTGAGTGGAAGGGTCGGTTAGTAGACTGGCCAATGACACGAAGGTTGGTGGCGTGGCTGACAGTGTGAAGGTCTGTTCTAGATTGCAACGGGACATTGACAGGATGCAGAGTTGAGTCGAGAAGTGGCAGATGGAGGTCAATCTGGAAAAGTGTGAAGTCATTCATTTTGAAGATTGAATTTGAATGCAGAAGGCAGGATCTTTGGCAGTGTGGAGGAACAGAGGGATCTTGGGGTCCAAGTCCATAGATCCCTCAAAGTAGCCACCCATGCTGATAGGCTTGTTAAGAAGGGATATATTTTGTGGGATTTCATTAGTTTGGGGATTGAGTTTTAAAGCGGTGAGGTTATGCTGCAGCTCTCTACAGCCCTGGTTAGACCCCACTTAGAATATTGTGTTCAGTTCTGGTCCCTTCATTACAGGAAGGATGTGGAAACTTGAGAGAGGGTAAAGAGGAGATTTACCAGGATGCTGCCTGGACTGGAGGGCATGTCTTATGAAGAAAGGTTGAGGGAGCTACGGCTTTTCTCATTGGAGTGAAGAAGGGTGAGGTGCGACTTGGCAGAGGTGAACAAGGTGATGAGAGGCATTCACAGAGTGAATAATAAGAGATATTTTTTACGCTCATATAAATAGCTATTACAGGGGGTATAATTTTCGGGTGATTAGCGGATGGTTAAGTGGAGATTTCAGAGGTAGGGTCGTTACATACAGAGTGGTGGCTGTGTGGAATGCACTGCCAGCGGTGGCAGTAAAAGCAGATGCATCAGGGATATTTAATATACTTCTGGGTAGGCACATGGATGATAATAAAATGAAGGGTATGGAAGTTAGATTCAAAGAGATGTACAGCACGTAAACAGACCCGTCGGTCCAACCCGTCCATGCCGACCAGATATCCCAACCCAGTCTAGTCCCACCTGCCAGCACCCGGTCCCTATCCCATCAAAGCCTTCCTATTCATATACCCAACCAAATGCCTCTTAAATGTTGCAATTGTACCAGCCTCCACCCTTCATCTGACAGCCTGTTCCATACACGTACCACCCTCTGCGTGAAAAAGTTGCTCCTTAGATCTCTTTTATATCTTTCCCCTCTCACCCTAAACCTATGCCCTCTAGTTCTGGACTCCCCAAACCCAGGGAAAATACTTTGTCTATTTACCCTATCCATGCACCTCATAATTTTGTAAACCTCTATAAGGTCACCCCTCAGCCTCCCGAAGCTCCAAGGAAATCATCCCCAGCCTGTTCAGCCTCTCCCTACAGCTCAAATCCGCCAACCCTGGCATCATCCTTGTAAATCTTTTCTGAACCCTTTCAAGTTTCCCAATATCTTTCTGATAGTAAGGAGACCAAAATTGCATGCAATATTCCAACAGTGGCCTATTCAATGTGCTGTACAGTCACAACATGGCCTCCCAACTTCTGTACTCAATACTCTGACCAATAAAGGAATGCATACCAAACGCCTTCTTCACTATCCTATCTACCTGGGTCTCCATTTTCAAGGAGCTATGAACCTGCACCCCAAGGTCTCTTTGTTCAGCAACACTCCCGAGGACCTGACCATTTCATGTATCAGTCCTATTAAGATTTCCTTTCCCAAAATGCAGCACGTTGCATTTCCCTGAATTAAACTCTATCTGCCACTTTTTTTTTAATCTTACGGTCAGATAAAAGATTGGCATGTCATCATGGCCGAAGGGCCTTGTTCTGTACTTTTCTGTGTTCTACGTGTCATATGGTAAACTGAGTAATAAACTCAGATCAGTGTAAAAGGATATGGCATTCAGGAGGAGCTAGTCAACTGGACAAAAAATTGGTCTTGATGGTTGGAGACAGGGTGATGGGAGACATGTTGATTTTCTGACTGGAGGCATGTGACCAGCGGTGTAGTGGGTCCACTGTTGTTTGTCATTTGGATAAATGGTTTGGATGGGAATATTGGTTTCCTGGTAAGGAAGGTTTTTGGGTGATACTGACATTGGTGGGAAAGTGGACAGTGAAGAAGGTTGTCTATGATCCAGCACTGCTGGGATAGTGGGCTGAAGAATAGCAGATAAAGTTTAATAAGATAAATGTGAAGTGTTCCATTTTGGTTAAACAAACCAGGGTGGGACTTGTACAGTTACTGTTCGGGCCCTGGGTAGTGTTGTCAGTCAGAGACCCAGGGATGCAGGTACACAATGTGGTGTCACAGGGAGACAGGCTGGTGAAGCAGGCGTTTGGGATGTCTACCTTCATTGGGCAGAGCATGAAGAGAAAGGGTTGGGACGTCATGTTGTATCTGTACAAGACATTGGTCAGGCCACTATAAAAGCATTGTTGATCAGTGGGAAAAACACATCTGGTTCACTGACCTTTTGTGTATAACATCTGACATTTTAACCTGGTCTGGCTAACATGTGACCCCAGACCCCCTGCAAGATGGCTGACTCTGAGCTGTCCTCTGGGTAATTAGCAGTGACACCTTCATCCCATGAATGAATAAATAAAAATACCTATGTCCCTCCCTACCTCTGCAAACCCCCACAGCTGCAGCAATCCGTACTGGCTTTGTAACACCCTGACCACTCTCTGTAACACTCTCACCACCTCCGGCACCTTCACCTCTCCCTGTTCCTTTTGTGACATTATACCCTGACAGTGATTCCCCTTCCCACTGCTGCCCTCCTGCTAGCAGATCCTTTGCAATCCCTTTAAAACTTATTCCTAAAACACAATCTCACTTCAGGATTTCAAGTAATTTTTGGTGATCTTCTAAGCCTCATAATCTAATATGATACATTTTGTCCTGAGTGAGGGGCCGGTGGGGATTTCTTGCTGAGGTTTTGTCTGTTTCAATGGAATCTTATTTTGTTGAGTGATTTACACTGTTCCTTCAAATATTTTCCACTGTTCATTTACAGACCCATATTTCAGTCTGTTTCGCCTCTTTACCTTGGTCAGTTCTCCTCTCAAACCCAAGTAATTGGCTGTTTTTGTTTCTAGTTGTAGCTTTTCCTTTCTGTGATTCACTTTAAAACTTTATATTTATTTAAACTGTATTTTATCACAATTTCCCTGAGGATCTCTGCAGGTGACATTACTCATCCACTAAGTTTGATCACACAACGGTCGCTCTGAGACAGTTACATCCCTAACCAATTGCACAATTTGTTATTCAAAAAAACACTGAAAAAAAATTCTCTGAACTCCTCTTCCAATATCACTGTTGTCAGTGTGAGTGTCCCAGATTATGTGAATATTGAAGTTTCCCAAAATTATCACAATGTGTTTCTTAAAAAAATTCCAGTGAGTTCCTGTGTAACGCAGTGATGAGCAATGGAATGCTGTTCGGTAGCTAAAACTGTTCTTCTGCTTGTGTCCTTGGCAAGTAGTAGCCAGAATTTACATTCAGACTGACTCCACTTCATGATCTGAGACCAAATGCTTTCTCTGTAATGCCTTTCTTACCCATTATTGTTTGCGTTACCCATTTTGCCTGAATTTCCGCAAGGTTGTGATCCATTGACTATTTCTGTCCACCTTTTGTTCACCCTGTAACCACATCTCTCTGGTGTCTAAACCTCTTTTATCTCGGTGTCACAAATCAATCTACCTTATTGAAGAGACATTCAAAAAACATAATTTACTCTTTCCCATAATTTCCTGTCACAAACCGATTCCCTGATGTACAGTTTTAGTTAAGCTCTGTCCCATCCTGTTCCTTTCTGCTTGTCTTCTGACACATTCCCATACTGCTCCCATTCTTCACCTTTTCCCTTTGGATTTGGAAAGCTCCTTTCACTGGCATCCTCTCTGTCAGTTGAAAGCCCCATCCATAAACTTACCGATATGATTGGCCCGGGCCCTGGCCCCAGCGCAGTTCCAGGGGGACCATCCTCATGGATTATTTATTAAATCAGGTATGGGATGTGGGTGTCTCTGGCTGACCAGCCTTTCTTGCCCAGCCCGAGCTGCCCTTGAGCTGAGTAACTTGCTCGGCCATTTCAGAGGGTAATTGAGAGGCAAACACTTTGCTGTGGGGATGTCGTGCAGACCACGTGAGGATGAGCAGATGTCCTTATCTAAAGGACAAGGGTTTGGGTTTTTTGAACATCTGCAATGGTTTCATATTTATTTATGGATTGTTAATTACTATTTTTAAAATTATTTATGGTGAGATTAAAACCCACTTCCCCTGAACATTAGCTGAAGTTTTGGATAAATTCTCTCGCAGTAATACCACTCGGTCATCAATTCGCCTGCTCAGTGGTTGCTCATCCCTGAGCACTGATACCAGGGCATCATGAAGCTAAACCCATTCTTCCAACATGACTGTGTGATCCTGAGGTCTTCCAGCACTCTGGTGATATCATTCAGTCTCTCTCCCTTTGGTATCCCTCACTGTGTGGGTCTAATTGCAGCCTATGTCAGAGCCTCCCGCTCTTGCAGTTACTCCAGATCCTGAGCGAACAGAATTCTCCACTCCAGAGAGATGCAACAGCGCAGACCAGGGATGGAGTGGGATTTTCCAGATCTCTGTGGGGTTCATTTCCATTCTCCATGTGTAAACCTCACTGCATCAGTCTAATTCCCCATTCTGTCTATTTTTCTGTCTCCTGTAGGTCCTCAGGAAAGTGCTGACTCCATAGACTTCCCAATTGCTGGGTGTCTCGTCCAACACCTCATTGAAGTTGATTGGTCAGCCAGAGAGACAAAAGGCAGAGAGATCTGGAGCCTTCAATAAATCCTGCAGTGAGGTAAGTTCACTCACAGTGTACACAGCAGGGAGCAATGGGAGGGCTCCAAACATCATCTAACATGACATGACATAGATACAGTGCTGGAGGGTAAGTACAGTACAGTACAGAAACACCCCTGGCTGAATCACCACGTCTACATTAACTTACGTTGCACTGAGACAGCATGGGGAGTTCATAGTTATCAATCCAGGCCGGTGCTGTCTTAGTGAGCATCAGGGCAACAGAGGGGAAAGCAGGCCTCCGACGAGATGTTGTGAATGCTGCCTGGGATCTTTCTGTTCTGTGTTCTCCCTCCAACACTGTACTAAGACTCACTACTCTGCAACACTCTATGTGTGGCATGGCTTGTGCACCGGTGTCTTCAGTCATTTTTAACTCCTATAACAGTTCCTGTCCCTGTAACCTCCTCCCTTCCTGATAGACCCTCCACATATTTGAAACGTACTGCATTTTAGACTACCATCCCTTTCACTATAACTTGTTTCAGTGTCCACAACATGCTTTACTTTCGTACTATAATCCTCTTTACCTGGATACAGAGTGATACAGCACGGAAACAGAACCTGTGGTCCAACTCGTCAATGCTGCCCATGTTTCCTATACTGAATGAGTCTCATTTGCCTGCGTTTGGCCCTTAGCTCTTCAAACCTTCCCCTCTCCATGTTCCTGCCCAAAGGTCTTTTCCATGTTGTCATTGTTCTTGTTTCTCCCATGTGCCCCCTGGCACAAGGTTCTGTCTGTGCACCATCCTCTGTGGATAATGTTGCCCCTCAGCTCCCTCTTTAAATCTTTGCTCTCTCACCTCCAGTTTGTACCCTCAAGTTTTGGACTCCCTTACCCTTGGCTATTCACCATTCTTAGGCCCAATCCTTGTGACACTCCACCAGTCACTGTCCTCCAGTCTGATAAGCAACCCTCACCACTACCCTCTGTCTTCTACCTTTGAGCCAGTTCTGTATCTAAATAGCTACTTCTCCCTGTATTCCATGAGATCTAACCTTGCTAACCAGTCTCCCATAGGGAACCTTGTCGAACGCCTTACTGAAGTCCATATAGATCACATCTACCGCTCAGCCCTCATCAATCCTTATTGTTATTTATTCAAAAAACTCAGTCAAGTTTGTAAGGCATGATCTCCCACGCACAAAGCCATGTTGACTATCCCGATTCAGTCCTTGCCTTTCCAACTACATGTACATCCTGTCCCTCAGGATTCCCTCCAGCAACTTGCCCACCACCGAGGTCAGGCTCACTGGTCTATAATTCCCGGCTTGTCCTTACCACTCTTCTTAAACAATGGCACCGCATTAACCAACCTCCAGTCTTCCGGCACCTCACCTGTGACTATTGATTATACAAATATCTCAGCAAGAGGCTCAGTAATCACTTCTCTCGCTTCCCACAGAGTTCGAGGGTACACCTGATCAGGTCCTGGGAATTTACCCACCTTTATGCATTTCAAGCCATCAACACTTGCTCGTCTGTAATATGGATATTTTGCAAGGTGTCACTATCTATTTCCCGACATTCTATATCTTCCATATCCTTTTCCACAGTAAAAACTGATGCTAAATACTTGTTTAGTATCTCTGTCTTTTAAACGTTGTCATTGTACCCACATCCACCCTTCTTCAGCAAGTTCATTCCACAATCAAAACACCGTCTGTGGAACAATTTGCCCCCATGTCTTTTTTTGAACATTGCTCTCTTCTAAACTTTAAGACGTGGTCCCTCCTCTTGGGAGTCCCCCATCCTGTGTTAAAGACAACTACCATTAAATCGATCTATATACCTTATTTTTTAAAATTTACTTTTATAACATCACGTCTCAACTTCCAGGCTCGAGTGAAAAAAGACTCAGCCTGTCCAGCCATTTTGCAGAACTCAAGCCTTCCATACCCAGCAACGTCCTGGTAAATCTCTTCTGAATCCCCTGCAGCTTAATAATATCCTCCCTATAACTGGGCGACCAGAACTGGACAGAGTATTGCAGAACAGGCCTCACCAATGTCTGTGCAATCTCAACATGACGTCCCAAATTCTCCATTCAATGGACTGAGCAATAGTCAGGCATGCCAAGCACTGTCTTATCCATCCTGTGATGCAAACTTCAAGAATTATGTACCTGAACCCGGAGGTCCCTCTGCTCTAAAACACTAACTGAGGTCCGAACAGTAATTGTATCGGCTCTACCTTTGTTTGTTTTACCAAGTGCATTATCTTGCATTTATTCAGATTGAAGTCCATCTGCAATTTTTCAGCTCATTCACCCATATCATCAAGATCCCTTTGTAATCTTAGCAAACCTCCTTCACTGTCCACTATGTCACCCTCCAGCCTTCCAGCCCATCACACATGGCTGTCATTGGTACAAATACCTTTGTTAGCGGCTCCACAGTTCCTTCCCTAACATCCCACAATGCCCTGTGATACATGTAATCAGGTCCTGGGGCTTTCCATACCTTTGTGTTTTAAAACGTCCAGCACCACCTCTTCTATAACATGCCCTCTTTTCAAGCCATAGAGATGTACAAGGGAAACAGACCCTTCGATCCAACTCATCCATGCTGACCAGAAGATCTAAATAAGTCCATCCCATTTATCAGCATTTGGCCTATGTACATCTAAACCCTTATTATTCACATACCCATCCATCCCTTAAATGTTGTCATAGTCTAAGTATGTGTTACTTTCTCCCTCAGCTCATTCCATACACACATCACCGTGTGCATAAAAAAGCTGACCCTTCAGTCCCTTTTAAACCTTTCCCCCTTTAACCTTAAACATATGCCCTTTAGTTTTGGACTCCCCAACCCCTGGTAAAAGACCTTGAATGCTTACCCAATCCATATCCCTCATGGATAATCCTCTGTCAGGTCACCCCTCAGTCTCTGATGCTCCAGTGAAAATAGCCCGAGCTTATTCAGCAACAACCCCGGCAACATCTTGTCAATCTTTTCTGAACACTTTCAAGCTTCCCAACCTCCTTCCTATAGCGGGATACTGGAATTGCAGCAAACTCCAAATATGGTCTAACGTATTACTCTTGTTCCCTGAGTTCCCCAGTCTTTGTCAACAGTAAGTTCTGGAGTCACAAAATGTGTTTAAAGTCTAGCCATATCCTGCGGTTCCACACATCAATGATCTCATTGATCCTTAAGGAACACTATTTTGTTTCGAGTTACACTTTTACTCAATATAGTTATACAATCACTTTTGCATTCTCCCTATCCTTTCCTGCCGAGGCTATTTCATGTACCCTTTCTGCATTCCTGATTTCCACCCAAAGTGTATCCCTACAGCCCCTTGATCCTCATGCATTCCCTTGATCCAGCTGGCGATACCTGAAATATGCCCTTTTTCCTTGTCCAATAGACAGCCAGTGTTTCCGAGGGCTGTCAGCATTGAGCTGCACACAAACAGGAACATGCTGGTGCTAATCGCTCAATTTATCTCACTTTTAAAATATTCTCAGTTGCCAGACTTCCCTTTCCCTGCAAATAGACTCCCTGATCACCTTTTGAAAGTTCCTGTCTAATACTGTCAAGATTGGTCTGGTCCCATTTCATACCTTGAACTTGTGGACCAGACCTGTTCTTTTCCATCTTTATTCTTAAGCTAAGAGAATTGTGGTCATTTTGGCAAAATGCATTCCCACTCACACATCAGTCCCTTTCCCGACCTTGTTTCCCAAGGGAAGGTCAGGCTTTGCCCCTTTCTCTTTTCAGACCATTTACATATTGTTTGGGAATTTCTTGAACATAATTACCAAATTGCTACCTTGCAAATGCTGAACACTGGCAGTCCCAGTCTAGGTTTGGAAAGTTGAAAAACCCCAACCATAACAGCCCTATTATTCTGATTGATATTTGAGATCTCCTGATATATTTGTTCCTCAGTCTGCCACAGACTATTCGGGGTCAGTAGGACAATCGTATCAAAGTGATGACCCATTCTTATTTCTCAGTTGCACTAACATAACTTCAGTGGGCAATCCCACAGGAATATCCTCTCTAAATCTTGCTGTGATGATTTATGCAATCAAAACCCACCACCACACATCCTCTCTTGCCTACCCTTTGATGCTTCCTGTAGCATCTCCACCTTGAACCAATGTGCTGACAGCCCTGCCCCTCCCTCGGCTTTGTTTCTGTAATAACTGTAATGTCCCAGTCCCATGTTCCAATCCATGCCCTGAGTTTATCTTCCGTAGCTGTCAGGCCCGTTGTATTGAAATAAATGCAGGTTAATCATCAGTTTCTCCCCATTTCCTGCTATATTCTTGCTTGCCTTGTCTGCTGAAATTGTTCTCATTAACTTGTGCATCAGCCTCAATCTTCTTTCTGGCCTTAGGACTGTTTAAGATGCAACACCCTACCAGACTGGTTTATATCCTCTCAAGCAGCTCCTACAATTCGCCCCACCAGGATGTGGATCCCCCTCCTGCTCCCAGTTCAGATGTCTTCCCCACCCTGTCAACATGTGCTGACAACTTCACACATCCAGAGACTTGTCCACCAAGGTCCCTTGTTCCTCAGTACTCCAGGTGGACCTACCATTCATGATGTATATCCTTCACTTATGAGACTTCCCACAGTGCATTACCTCACAGTGATCAGAAGTAAACTACATCTGCCATTACTCTGCTCAGTTTATCATCTGATCGATATCAGACTGCAGCCACACCGACCCGCCGAAGCACAACCCACCTATACCCCGACATTTACCCCTTTTACCTAACACTACGGGCAATTTAGCATGGCCAATTCACCTAACCCGCACATCTTTGTGACTGTTGGAGGAAACCGGAGCACCCTGAGTCGGGAATTGAACCCGGGTCTCAGGTGCTGTGAGGCAGCAGTGCTAACCGCTCTGCCACCGTGCCGCCCACAAGTTATGCTTTCACATCCAAGTTATTAGTGTACATAATAACCAGCAATGGTTCCTGCACAGATCCCTGTGGTACACCCACTGGTGAAAGAATTTCAAACATGAAGAAGTGTATCCGCTAATTTTGTATCTAATTTGCGAACTTGCCTTGTGGCTCTTTACATTTGAACCAGCCTTCCATGAGGGATTTTGTCAACCGTCTTATTCAAGTCCATGTAAACCACATCATCTGCACTGCCCTCATCAATATTTTTAGACACCATTTCAAAAAAACTGAACTGAATTCCTCAGACAGTATCGTCCTCTACCACATCCGTGATGACGCTGCCGAGGTGATCTTTGCCTTTGCAAGTGTCGATTCATCCTCACAATTGTTCCCAATAACCGCCCCCCCCCCCCACCCCCGCTGTCAGACTATCTGCTCTGTAATTATCTGGCCAATCTCTGCTGCCCTTCTTGAACAAAGGAACCGCATTAGCGATCCTCCAGTCTTTCAGAACTTTACCTGTGGCCAGCAAAGTATTAAAAATATACACCAGGGCCCCAGCAAACTCCAGCCTTCCTTCCCATAGCAACTTGGGATACATTTCATGAGGCACTGGGGATTTCTCCACCTTTATGCCTGTGAAAACATTTAATACCTCCTCCTTATTCATCTTATCATGTTCTAAAACCTCACCATCCCCACTGAAATCCCCGACTACAATGCCTTTCTCCTGTGTCAATACAGATGGGAAGCTTTCATTGAAGACCTTACCTACTTCCTCTGGCTCCATGCACGGATTGTCCCTTTGGTTTCTAACAAGCCTCGCTGTTTACCTGGGAATCGTCTTCCTCTAACTGTACTCATTAAACACATTGTGGCCTCTCCTTAACAGTATCTGAAAAGGATATTTCATGCCCATTATTTGCCCATCATTTTAAGGATCCCCTTGCACTCTCTATACGTTGGTCGGTCTTTGCCTGTTTTCATCGCATTGTATTTCCTTTATCAAGCTCAGGATATCGCTTGACCAGTATTCACTGGAGTTACTGCCTTTGTCAATCTCTCTTCGCAGAACACACTGGCCTTGAATTCTCCCTGTATCACTTTGACGCACTTCCTCTTTCTGAATATGAACCCAACTGCAAATAGTTCCTCCCGGTCTGTGTTTGCCAGATCCTGTCTCGTGATAATGATAATGCCCAGTGACAGTGATATTCTAACAATTAGGGGGCTTCCACAAATTTGGCGTCTTCACCTCTGCCTTGTCCTTATATTTTACCAAAATGCCTTTGAAACCAACTGTTATGACCCCCATCACCAAAACACTATAAAAATCCTTACGTTTGTCATCTTGTCCAGCACCTACAGCCCACTCTGTCTGTAACATCCAGCCCTTACTGACCTGCCCACCTGTGTACCTTCCTCCAGCCTCTCCAGCACATGATGTCACTGTAACCTTCTCCAGTCCCAGCAGCACTCCTCCATCCTGTCCTACAGCACCTTCATTACCTCTAACCTTCCACCATCCATTTCACCTCACTGTCTGTACAGAGTCCTCCAGTTCCTACAGCGTTTCCTGCCAACCCTCCCTTTGTGTAACATTGTGAAGCCACCTGAAAGCTCCTGAGATCTGTAACCTTGCCCTCTCTCTCTCTTCAATCTTCTCTGTCTCTGTGACTAACTCCCATCAGTACAATGTTTCTTACCTCTGATCACCTCCAGTCAGGACGAGCCTTCTTAGCTCTCGAACATCCTGCAGCCACTAAAAGCATCAATGTGCCTGAAATATCCTCTCAATTGTTGCAACAATTCACATTCCCACAACTGCATCTGTCCATAACCTTAGTCAGTCCATAGAATCCTTGCTAACTCAGTAACCTCACCCAGTGTGTACAACTCTGAGTATGCCTAACTTCATCCAGTTTCCCCAACTGTCCCTACCTCTAATTGTAGAGAGAATCCACAACCTTCCCTATTGTGTTAACTCCCTCTAGTCCCTCTCATGGACACCATCTATGTAACCTTCTCCTGTTCCAAGAGACCCTTGTGAACTTGTGACCTAGTCCAATCTCTGCAGTGCTCTGTATAATCAGCCTCACTGTGCCTGGAACCTGGCTTCAATTCCAGCCTTGGCCGACTGTCTGTGTGGTCTTTGCATGTACTCCCCTCTGACTGTGTGGGTTTCTTCCGGGTGCTCCGGTTTCCTTCCATAGCCCAACATTTGCACGATACGTGGATTGGCCATCAGAAATTCACTGTAGTATTCAGGCAAGTGTGGTTTAGGTGAGTTCACCACGAGAAAGGCAGTGTTTAATGGACAGGGAGAGGGATGGGTCTGGTTAGAATGCTCTTTAGAGGGTTGATGTGGATTTGTTGGGCCAAATGGCCTTTTTCCACACTGTGGAGATTCTATTCAGGTTATTGCCCAGTCCTGTCAACCATCCCCAATACTCTCCTTATATGTGGAGTCTCCAACAGTCTCTAAAACACTCCTTGGCGATGTAAGATTCTCCAGTCCTTACCACAATCGATATGGCTGTCACCACTTCCTGCCTTTAGAATAATCCCTAAAATTATTGCCATTCGTTACATCACTCCCAATCACTGTTTCATCCTGAAACCCCCAAAAACATTTATATCTCTGTAAACTCATCTGAACTGTCTATATTTCCTTTTGACAATCCCATTCTGAGACTTTCTCCATATCAAAGAAGTCATTAAGTGTAGGTAACCCTTATTATTGTAACCTCCCTCCAGCCTTACAGCACTGAGGATCTGTAGAAACTCTTTTCAAACCGACAGCCATCTCTGTGTCTGTAATCTCCTCCACTCCCCATAATACATTCTCTCTGAGCTCTTCTGTAGTCCATTAAACACTCCCTAACACTGTCTGCATCAGTGTAACCTTCTCCAAAAACACAACGTTCCTTATCTGTGTAAATCCCGACACCAGTCCCTATCCCTCTAAGCTCCGCCTAACAATACAACCCTCCGTGTGTGTATTCACCTTCAGTCCCAACATCCCTCCCTATCTGTGTAATCTTCTCCATGTTCTTTTTTGTTCAGTATCTTCAACTGTCCCTGTCAGTGTAATCTCTTCCGGACCTGAAAACTCCCCCTCTCTTTAACTTTCTCAGTCTACACAACCCTCACTATCTGTAACCTACTCCTGTTGGAGAACCCTCCCTCTGTGAACTGCTCCAAATCTTCAACTCTCTATGAGCTCCTGCAGTCTTACAGCCCTCCCTGTGCACATAACCTCTTCCAGTCCCTAAAACGCCATCAGTCTGTGGAGTCCCTACCAGCATCCCTATCTGTGTTATCCTGTCAGGTCCCTGCTACACTCCCGATCTGTAGATCCCACTCCAATGCCTGTGTTTCACCCGGTCCTGTTCCTACAAGACTCATTAACTATGTAACATTCTCCCGTCACTATCACCCACCGTGTCAATGTAAGCTCCTCCTGTATCTCCATCCAGTTACGCATCTCCATAACCTTCTCCAGCTCTTACATCCCTATCTGTGTAAACATCACTCTCCACTCGAACCCTCCCTACCGCAGGAACTTCCTCCTGTTTGTGCTATGCTCCCTTATCTGTGAAACTGTCTCCAACCAAACTTGCCACCCCAATCTCTCAAAAACGAACCCAGATTCCACAGCCTCCATGTCTAAATAACCCCCAGAGCCTAAGCCTTCCTAGATCTTTAAACATCTTCAGTCACGATGACCCTCCATATCTCAGTTTGTTCCGCCAGATGTTACAAAACTCTTTATCTCTGTAACCTACTCAGCTGCCAAAAACAGTCCCTGTCTGTGTAATCGAGCCCTGTCCTACCAACAACCTTATCCCTGTAAACTCCGCAATCACTCGTAGCATTCCAACTGTTTGTAATTTTTATTAATGACTTGGATGAGGGCATTGAAGGATGGGTCAGCAAGTTTTTAGATAACACAAAGATTGGAGGTGTCGTTGAAAGTATAGAGGGCTGTTGTAGGCTGCAGCGGGACATTGACAAGATACAGAGATGGGCTGAAAGGTGGCAGATGGAGTTCAACCTGGATAAATGCGAGGTGATGCATTTTGGAAGGTCGAATTTGAAAGCTGAATACAGGATTAAGGATAGGATTTTTGGCAGTGTGGAGGAACAGAGGGATCTTGGGGTGCAGGTACATAGATCCCTTAAAATGGCCACCCAAGTGGACAGGGTTGTTAAGAAAGCATATGGTGTTTTGGCTTTCATTAACAGAGAGATTGAGTTTAAGAGTCGTGAGATCTTGTTGTAGCTCTATGAAACTTTGGTTAGACCGCACTTAGAATACTGCATCCAATTCTGGTCACCCTATTATAGGAAAGATGTGGATGCTTTGGAGAGGGTTCAGAGGAGGTTTACCAGAATGCTGCCTGGACTGGAGGGTTTATCTTATGAGGAGAGGTTGACTGAGAGCAGACTTTTTTCATTGGACGAAAGGAGGAGGAGAGGGGACCTAATTGAGGTATACAAGATAATGAGAGACATAGATAGAGTCGATAGTCAGAGACTATTTCCCAGGGCAGAAATGACTAACATGAGGGGTCATAGTTTTAAGCTGTTGGAGGAAAGTATAGAGGGGATGTCAGAGGCGGGTTATTTACACAGAGTTGTGAGAGCATGGAATGCGTTGCCAGCAGCAGTTGTGGAAGCAAGGTCATTGGGGACATTTAAGAGACTCCTGGATATGCATATGGTCACAGAAATTTGAGGGTGCATACATGAGGATCAATGGTCGGCACAACATGGTGGGCTGAAGGGCCTGTTCTGTGCTCTACTGTTCTATGTTCTATGGTCTAATTAGAGACAGTCAGCATGGGTTTGTGAGGGACAGGTCATGCCTCACAAACCTTATTGAATTCTTTGAGGATATGACAGAATACGATGATGGCTCATGCAGAAAAGAAGGATGATTGGGATACAGGGAAATCTGTCTGTCTGGATACAGGATTGGATGGCCCAGAGAAGACAGAGGGTGGCAGCAGATGGACAGTATTGAGCCTGGAGCTCAGTGACCAGTGGGGTTCTGTAACAATCGGCTCTGGCACTCTGTTCTTTGTGATTTTTGTCAATGACTCGGATTGTGGGTTAGTACGTTTGCCAATCGCATGACGGTTGATGGAGTGATGGGGAATGTGGAGGGCTGTTGTAGGTTGCAGTGGGACATTGACAGGACGCAGAGCTGGGCTGGGAGTGGCAGATGGAGTCCAATCTGGAAAAATGTGAAGTGATTCATTCTGGAAGGTGGAATTTGAATGCAGGATACAGGGTGAAAGGCAGAATGCTTGGCAGTGTGGAAGAACAGAGAGACCATGGGGTCCATGTCCATTGATCCCTCAAAATAGCCACGCACGTTGGTAGGGTTGTTAAAAAGGCATATGTTGTGTTGGCTTCCCTAAGAAGGGGATTGATTGTAAGAGCCGTGAGGTGTTACTGCATCTTTATAGCATCCTGGTGAGACCACACTTGGAATATTGTGTTCAGTTCTGGTCCCCTGTTTACAGGAAGGATGTGCAAGTTTTAGCGAGCGTACACCCGAGATTTACCAGGATGCTGCCTGGACTGGAGGGCAGTTCTTACAAAGAAAGGTTGAGGGAGCTAAGGCTTTTTTCATTGGAGTGAAGAAGGGAGCGGGCTGACTTTGTGGAGGTGAACAAGTTGATAAGAGGCACAGAGAGAGAGTGAATAGTCAGAGACATTTCCTCCTATGGAATAAATGGTTATTACAAGGCGGTATAATTTTAAGGTGAATGGAGGATGGATAAGCGGGTAGAGAATGGTAGGTGGTTGGAATGCACTGCCAGTGGTGGTAGTAAAATTAGACACATTCGGGACATTTAATAGACTCTTGGATAACATGTGGATAATAGTGAAATGAAGGGTATGTAGTTTACTTTGTTCTTACAGTTGGATAAAAGGTTGGCATGAAATCATGGCCGAAGGGTCTTGGGCTGTACTGTTCTGCGTTCTGTGTTCTGTCTGGTATACTGGGTGATAAACTCAGATCAGTGTAAAAGGATATGGCATTCAGGAGGAGCTAGTGAACTGGATACAAAATTGGCTTGATGGTAGGAGACAGAGGGTGATGGGAGACATGTTGTGTTTCTGACTGGAGACATGTGACCAGTGGTGTAATGGGTCCACTGTTGTTTGTCATTTGGATAAATGGTTTGGATGGGAATATTGGTTTCCTGGTAAGTAAGCTTCTTGGGTGACACTGACATTGGTGGTAAAGTGGACAGTGAAGAAGGTTATCTATGATACAACAGGATGAACAGTTCTGCTGGGATAGTGGGCTGAAAAATAGCAGATGGAGTTTAATTAGATAAATGTGAAGTGTTCCATTTTGGTGAAACAAACCAGGGTGGGACTTGTACAGTTATTGTTCGGGCCCTGGGTGGTGTTTTCAGTCAGAGATCCAGTGACCCAGGTACACAGTTCTTTGAAAGTGGTGTCACAGGTAGACAGGCTGGTGAAGCAGGCGTTTGGTGTGGTTATCTTCATTCGGGAGAGCATTAAGCGTAAGAGTTGGGATGTCATGTTGTGGCTGTAAAAGACATTGGTGGGGCCACAGTAAAAAACATTCTTGATCAGTAGGAAGAACTCATCTAGTTCACTAACCTCCTCTAGTGAAGGACATCTGACATTCTAACCTGACTCCAGACCCACAGCAATATGGCTGACTCTGAGCTACCCTCTGGGTAATTAGCAGTGGGGACAAAGAACGTTGTTCCAGGCAGTGACACCCACACCCCATGAATGAATATATAAAAATACCTATGTCCCTCCCTACCTCTGCAAACCCCTCCAGCTGCAGCAATTCAGACTGGCTTTGTAACACCCAGACCACTCTCTGTAACACTCTCACCACCTCCAGCACCTTCACCTCTCCCTGTTCCTATTGTGTCAATGAACCCTGACCAAGGTTCCCCTTCCCACAGCCCTGCTCCTGTGAGCAGACCCATTGCAATCCATGAACATTTACTCCTAAAACACACTCTCACTTCAGGACTTTATGGTGATCTTCTCAGCCTCATAATCTAGTATGATCCCTTTTGTCCTGAGTGAGGGATCAGTGGGAGTTTCTTGCTGAGGATTTTACTTTTTCAATCGAACGTTCTTTTGTTGAGTACTTTGCATTGTTCCTACAAATGTTTTCCACTGTTCATTTTCAGACACATATTTCAGTCTGTTTAGCCTGTTTACCTTGGTCAGTTCTCCTCTCAAACTCTAGTTGTAGCTTGTTCTTTCTGTGATTCACTTTAAAACTTTATATTTCCTTAAACTGTACTTCATCACAATTTCCCGAAGGATCTCTGCAGGTGACATTACTCATTCACTAAGTTTCATTACATGGTCGCTCTGCGATAGTTATGTCCCTTAACAGTTGCACAATGTGTTTTTCAAAGAAACACTGAAAAAAAATTAACCGAACTCCACTTCCAATATCAATGTCGTCCGTGTGATTGTCCCAGATTATACAAATATTGAAGTTTTCCAAAATTATCACAATACCTTTGTTAAAAAATTCCAATGAGTTCCTGTTTAATGCAGTGATGAGCAATGGAATGCTGTCTGGTGGCTAAAACTGCTGCTTGTGTCCTTGGCAAGTAGTAGGCAGAGTTTACATTCAGACTGACTCTACTTCATGATCTGCGGCCAAATGCTTTCTCTGTAATGCCTTTGTTATCCATTATTGTTAGCGTTGCCCATTTTGCCTGAGTTTGCACAGGATTACGAACCACTGAATATTTTTGTTCACCCTGTATCCATGTCTCCCTGGTGTCTAAATCACTTTTATATCTGTGTCACAAATCCATTCACCTTATTGCAGCAACATTGTCCATTCAAAAAAAAAACATAATATCCTCTCTTCCACAATTTTCTGTCACAAATCTATTTGCTGATGTACAATTTTAGTTTAACTCTGCCCCATCCTGTTCCTTTCTGTTTGTCTTCAGCCACATTCCCATGCTGTTCCATTGCTTCACCTTTTCCCTTTGGATTTGGAAACCTCCTTTCACCTGCATCCTCTCTGCCAGTTTAATGCCCTATCCAATAACCTACCAACATGATTGGCCAGGACACAGGTCCCAGCACAGTTCCAGGGGGCCCATCCTGGTAGCTTTCATTTTAAAATCAGGTAGGGGATGTGGGTGTCTCTTACTGACCAGCCTTTCTTGCTCAATCCTAGAATCCCCTGAACTGAGTAACTTGCTCGGCCATTTCAGAGGGTAATTGAGAGGCAAACACTTTGCTGTGGGTATTATCATGCAGACCAGGACAGGATGGGCAGATGTTCGTATCTAAAGGACAAGTGTTTGGATTTGTTGTACTTCAGGAATGGTTTCATACTTATTAGTGAATTGTTAATAATTGTTTTTAAAATTATTGATTTCAAATGTCTCCTTTTCAGATGGCGGGATTCAAACCTGTCTCCCCTGAACATTAGCTGAGGTTTTGGATACATTCTCTCACAATAATAGCACTAGGGCATCACTTCATCTGCTCATCCCTGAGCACTGATACAAGGGCATCATGAAGCTAAACCCATTCTTCCAACATGACTGTGTGATCCTGACATCTTCCAGCAATCTGGGACTATTACTTAATATCGCTCCATTTTACAGATCTCTGTGGGACTCAGTGCCATTCTCCATGTGTAACCATCACTGCATCTGTTTAATTTCCCATTCTGTCTATTTCTCTGTCTCCTGTAGGTACTCAGGAAAGTCCTGACTCAATAGCCTTCCCAGCTGCGGGGTGGATTATCCATCACCACATTGAACGCAGTTGGTCTGCCAGAGGGAGACAAAGGGAAAGGAGATCTGGAGCCTTCAATAAATCCTGTAGTGAGGTAAGGCCCCCCACAATGCACAGAGCAAAGAACAATGAGAGGGCTCCAAACATCTGTTAACACAACATGACATAGATACAGTGCTGGAGGCGAGCACAGCACACACACACCTCGGACTCAATCACCGCCCCAATGCAACTTCTGTTATATTAAAGCTCACTACTCTGCAATACTGTATCTATGGCATGTCTTGTAGTCCAGTGTCTTCAATAATTTTTAATTCCTGTAACAGATCCTATGGCTGTAACCTCCTCCCTTCCCGATAGTCCCTACACATATTTGAAATGTACTGCATTCCAGATGACCATCCCAACCCCTGTAACTTTATTCAGTGTCTACAATATGCCTTATCTCGGTAATCTCCTCCTTCAATAAGGTAAAAACAAGGACTGCAGATGCTGGAAACCAGCGTCTAGATTAGAGTGGTGCTGGAAAAGTACGGCAGGTCAGGCAGCATCCGAGGAACAGGAAAATCGACGTTTCGGGCGAAAGCCCTTCCTCAGGAACAGAGGCGGGGAGCTTGCAGAGTGGAGAGATAAATGAGCGAGGGTGGGAATGGGAAGAAAGTAGCATAGATAACAATAGGTGAATGGAGTGGGGAAGAAGGTGCTAGGTCAGAGTGGAGGATGGGGGAAGGTAGCAATGAGTACAATGGGTGAATGGGGGTGGGGATGGGGGTGAGAGGTCAGAGATGAGGATGGAGTGGATAAGGTGGGAAGGGAGATAGGCCATTAGGACAGGTCATGAGGGCGGTGCTGAGCTGGAAGGCTGGAGGTGGGGTGAGATGGGGGAAGGGAAAATGAGGAAACTGGTGAAGTCCACAATTATGCCCCGGGGTTGAAGTGTTCCGAGGCGGAAGGTGAGGCGTTCTTCCTCCAGGCGTCGGGTGGTGAGGAAGCAGCGATGGAGGAAGCCCAGGACCTGCATGTCCTCGGCAGAGTAGGAGGGGTAGTAGAAATGTTGGGTCACAGGCCGGTGGGGTTGATTGGAACGGGTGTACCAGAGATGTTCCCTAAAGTGCTCTTCTAGGAGGTGTCCAGTCTCCCCAATGTAGAGGAGACCGCATCGGGAGCAGCGGATACAATAAATGATATTGGTGGATGTGCAGGTAAAACGTTGGATGTGGAAGGCTCCTTTGGGGCCTTGGATGGTGGTGAGGGGAGAGGTGTGGGCGCAGGTTTTGCAATACCTGCGGTGGCAGGAGAAGGTGCCAGGAAGGGAGAGTGGGTTTTTGGGGGGCGTGGAACTGACCAGGTAGTCACGCAGGGATGGTCTTTGTGGAAAGTGGAGAGGGGTGGGGAGGGAAATATATCACTGGTGGTGGGGTCAGTTTGGAGGTGGTGGAAATGGCGGCGGATGATTTGGTTTATGGGAAGGTTGGTAGGGTGGAAGGTGAGAACTAGGGGCATTCTGTCCTTGTTACGGTTGGAGGGGTGGGGTTTGAAGGCGGAGGTGCGGGATGTGGACGAGATGCGTTGGAGGGCATCTTTTACCAGGTGGCAAGGGAAAATCCGATCTCTAAAGAAGGAGGCTATTTGGTGTGTTCTGTGGTGGAACTGGCCCACCTGGGAGCAGGTACGGCGGAGGCAGAGGAATTGGGAATAGGGGTTGGGAATTTTGCAAACGGTAGGGTAGGAAGTTATGTAATCTAGGTAGCTGTGGGAGTCGGAAGGTTTGTAAAAAAATGTCAGTGTCAAGTCGGTTGTCATTAATGGGGATGGAGAGGTCCAGGAAGGGGAGGGAGGTATCAGAGATGATCCAGGCAAATTTAAGTTCAGGATGGAATGTGTTGGTGAAGTTGATGAATTGCTCAACTTCCTTGAGGGAGCACGAGGTGGTGCCAATGCAGTCATCAATGTTGCAGAGGAAGACGTTGGGAGTGGTGCCATTGTAACGACGGAAGATGGACTGTTCTACGTAGCCAACAAAGAGACAGGCATAGCTGGGGCCCATGCGGGTGCCCATTGCTACCCCTTTGGTCTGGAGGAAGTGGGAGGATTTGAAGGAAACATTGTTAAGGGTGAGGACAAGTTCAGCCAAACGAATGAGAGTATCGGTGGAAGGGTACTGTTGTGGACGTCGGGAGAGGAAGAAACGGAGGGCTTTAGAGGTCCTGGTCATGGTGGATGGAGGTGTAGAGGGATTGGATATCCATTGTGAAGATGAGGCATTGGAGGTCAGGGAAACGGAAGTCTTGGAGGAGTGGAGGGTGTGGGTGGTGTCTCGAACGTATGTGGACAGTTCATGAACTGGGGGAATAGGAAAATGTCGAGGTAGGCAGACATGAGTTCGGTGGGGCAGGAGCATGCTGAGACAATGGGTCGGCCAGGGTGGTCAGGCTTGTGGATCTTGGGAAGGAGGTAGAACCGGGCAGTGGGTGATTCTGGACAATGAGGTTGGAAGCTGTGGGTGGGAGATCTCCTCCTGAGGTGATGACGTTCTGTATGCTCTGGGAGATGACGGTTTGGTGATGGGAGGTGGGTCATGGTGAAGGGGGTGGTAGGAGGAGGTGTCTTTGAGTTGGCATCATGGCTTCAGCGGTGTAGAGGTCAGTGCACCAGACTACCTCTGCACCCCCTTTATCTGCTGGTTTGATGGTGAGGTCGGGATTGGAGCAGAGGAAGTGGAGGGCTGGGCGTTGTGAGGGTGAGAGGTTGGAGTGAGAGAGGGGGTAGATAGGTTGAGGCAGTTAATGTGTCGGTGGAAGTTGGAAATGAAGAGATCGAAGGCAGGTGATAGGCCAGCGCAGGGTGTCCAGGTGGATGGAGTGTATTGGAGGCCGGAAAAGGGGTTCTCAGAAAATAGGTGGAAGTGTTCATTGTAAAAGTAAGCTTTGAGGCGGAGGCGGTGGAAGGAGCGTTCGACGTCATGGTGTGTATTAAATTAATTGATGTGTGGACGGAGAGGGATAAAGATGAGGCCTTTGCTGAGGACTGATCATTCGTCCTCAGTGAGGGGGAGGTCAGGGGGAATGGTGAAAACTCGGCAGGAGTGGGAGCTGGGACCAGGCGTAGGTGTGGAGCTGGGGGCGGCGACGGTGCCTGTAACTGGTGTGGGTGTGGTGTTAGGGGGAATGGGGATGGAGTCATGGGCAGGTGTGGTGTTCCCCTCAGGGTTCTGCGGGCGGGGATGGTGACGGTGGGACCTGGGAGTGGTGTCAGCAGAATGCAGGTGAGTGGTGTTGGTGGGGACGGAAGTGTTGGCAAACACGGCAGTGGGGGGGAGCGGCAGTCACTGAGTGTGTGACATCAGCGATGATGTGAGGGACGAAAGTGATGTCACTTGTGGTGTATGAGGAATTGTAAGGGGCGGAAATGGCATTTACTTTATTTTAACCAATAATTTCCTGTCACAAATCTATTTGATAATGTCGTATTTTAATTAAACTCAGTCCCTTACTGTTTCTTTCTGTTGGTCTTCATCCACATCGCCATGGTGTTCCAATATTTCAACCTTTCTCTTTGGTCTTGGGAATTTCCATTCACCTGAGACCTGTCCCCCTCCTCATCTGTGTCCGTTTATAGCACACTGCATAATCCTGGTACCAGAGGAGCCTATCCCAATGAAATAGCTCAGTCCTCCCTGAGTGCTCACTGGTCAGAACCACTTCTAATGATACCATTGTGTGATCCTGACACCTTCCAGCACACTGCTGATATCACTCAGTCTCTCTCCATGTGATATCCCTCACTGTGTGGGTCTAATTGCTGCCTCTGTCAGTGCCTCTCACTCTTGCAGTTACTCCAGATCCTGAGCCAACAGCATTCCCCACTCCAGAGGGACGCAACTGCACAGGCCATGGATGGAGACTGGGAATTTCCATATCTCTGTGGGACTCAGTGCCATTCTCTATGTTCATTGTGGGACTTCATTGCATTAGTCTAATTTCCCATTCTGTCTATTTCTCTGTCTCCTGTAGGTATTCCTGATGTCCCTGACTCAGCACAATTCCCAATTCCTGTCTCGTCCATCACCACATTGAAGACGGTTGGTCAGCCAGAGAGAGATGGAGAGTGAGATCTGGAGCCTTCAGTAAATCCTGCAGCCAGTAAGATCACTCACAGTAAACAGCACAGGGAGGAGTTCATTGGCTTTAATTCAGAACCTGAGGGCATGATGTAGGAATAATGCTGGACAAGGAACATGAGAAAAATCTCAGGCTTCATTATCACCATCTTGTCTGTAAATTCATCTGTTCCACAGAACCCTCCCTATGTCTGCCATTTTCTCCACTGTCTGTTTCATCGATACCACCTTCCCTATCTCTATCAGCCCCTACAATCCTGCTTATCCCTGTAAGCTCCTCATATCAGTAAAACTCTCCAAGTTTCTGCCTTTGTCTTTAATCCTGGGTTCTGTCACATCTCTCCT
This sequence comes from Hemiscyllium ocellatum, assembly GCF_020745735.1. Classification (NCBI taxonomy): domain Eukaryota; kingdom Metazoa; phylum Chordata; class Chondrichthyes; order Orectolobiformes; family Hemiscylliidae; genus Hemiscyllium; species Hemiscyllium ocellatum. Next base: position 22,975 of record NW_026868025.1, on the reverse strand, counting down.
TAACTGAAGAAAATTAACTCTTCAGTTCCTTAAGCCATCCCTGTCAGTGTAGTCCTTTCCAGACCTGAAAAACCTCCCTGTCTTTGTGACTTTTTTGAACTCCTGCTACCTTCATGATCTCTGTAACCTTCCCGTCACGCCAACAAAAAAGCTCTGTACCTTAGTAACCTCCTCCAGCTGTTAGACTCCTCCTTGTCTCTGGGCACAAAGCAGAGTGACCCTGCTTCTCTCAAAATTAGTTTCTGCATTTCTAATGATGACTATAAACTCTTCCTGTCTCTAAGACACACTCAGTCTCTGTAAACTCTGCTGGTCCCTATTGATGTAATTTCCTTTAGTAACTACAAACCTTTCTACCTTTAATCTCTTCCAGACGCGACCACGCAGTTTATTTCTATAACCTCCATGAGTGATACAGTCATAGAGATGTAGAGCACGGAAACAGACCCTTCGGTCCAACCTGTGCATGCCAACCAGATATCCCAACCCAATCTAGTCTCACCTGCCAGCACCCGGCCCATATTCTTCCAAACCCTTCCTATTCATATGCCCATCCAAACGCCTCTTAAATGTTGAAATTGTACCATCCTCCACCACATCCTCTGGCAGCTCGTTCCATACACGTACCACCCTCTACGTGAAAAAGCTGCCCCTTATGTCTCTTTTATATCTTTCCCCTCTCACCCTAAACCTATGCCTTTGAGTTCTTGTCTCCCTGACCCCAGGGAAAAGACTTTGTCTATTTATCCTATCCTATCCATGCCCTCATAATTTTGTAAATCTCTGTAAGGTCACCCCTCAGCCTCCGAAGCTCCAGGGAAAACCGCCCAAGCCTGTTCAGCCACTCCCTGTAGCTCAAATCCTCCAGCCCTGGCAACATCCTTGTAAATCTTTTCTGAACCCTTTCAAGTTTCACAACAATTCTTCCGATAGGAAGGAGACCGGAATTGCATAAAATATTCCAACAGTGGCCTAACCAATGTTGTGTACAGCCGCAACATGACCTTCCATCTCCTGTACTGAATACTCTGACCAATAAAGAAAAGCATACCAAATGCCGCCTTCACTATCCTATCTACCTGCAACTCTACTTTCAAGGAGCTGTGAATTTGCACTCCAAGGTCTCTTTGGTCAGCAACACTCCCTAGGACCTTACCATTACCTGTATAAGTCCTGCGAAAACTTGCTTTCCCAAAACGCAGCACATCACATTTATCTGAATTAAACTCCATCTGCCAGTTAGCCCATTGTCTCATCTGGTCCAGATCCTGTTGTAACCCTCTTCGCTGTCCACTACACCTCCAATTTTGGTGTCATCTGTAAACTTACTAACTGTACCTCCTATGTTTGCACCTAAATCATTTATGGAAATTACAAACAGTAGAGGGCCCAGCACTGATCCTTGTGGCACTGCTCTGGTCACAGGCCTCCGGTCTGAAAAACAACCCTCCACCACCACTCTCTGTCTTTTACCTTTGAGCCAGTTCTGTATCCAAATGGTTAGTTCTCCCTGTATTCCATGAGTTCTAACCTTGCTAATCAGTCTCCCATAGGGAACCTTTGTCGAATACCTCACTGAAGTCCATATGGATCACATCTATCACTCTGCCCTCCACAATATTCTTTGTTACTTGTTCAAAAAACTCAATCAAGTTTATGAGACATGATTTCCCACGCACAAAGCCATGTCAACTATTCCTAATCTGTCCTTGCCTTTCCAAATACATGTGCATCTTGTCCGTCAGGATTCCCTCCAACAACTTGCCCACCATTGAGTTCAGGCTCACTGGTCTATAGTTCCCTGGCTTGTCTTTACCACCCTTCTTAAACAGTGGCACCACGTTTGCCAACCTCCAGTCTTCCGGCACCTCACCTGTGACTATCGATGATACAAATATCTCAGCAAGAGGCCCAGCAATCACTTCTCTAGCTTCCCACAGAGTTCTCGGGTACACCTGGTCAGTTCCTGGGGATTTATTCACCTTTAACCGTTTGAAGACATCCAGCACTTCCTCCTCTGTTATGTGGACATTTTGCAAGATGTCACCATCTATTTCTCTGCAGTCTATATCTTCCATATCCTTTTCCACAGTAAATACTAATGCAAAATATTCATTTAATATCTCCCCCATTTTCTGTGGCTTCACAAAAAGGCCGCCTTGCTGATCTTTGTGAGTCCCTATTCTCTCCCGAGTTACCCTTTTCTCCTTAATATATTTGTAAAAACCCTTTGCATTCTCCTTAATTCTATTTGTCAGCCCTATCTCATGTATGCATTTTGCCCTCCTGATTTCCCTCTTAAGTATACTCCTACTTCCTTTATACTCTTCTAAGGATTCCCCCGATCGATCCTGTCTATGCCTGACATATGCTTCCTTCCTTTTCTGAACCAAACGCTCAATTCTTTAGTCATCCAGAATTCCCTATAACTACCAGCCTTCCCTTTCACCCTGACAGGAATATACTTTCTCTGGACTCTTGTTATCTCATTTCTGAAGGCTTCCCATTTTCCAGCCATCCCTTTACCTGCGAACATCTGCCTCCAATCAGCTTTCAAAGGTTCTTGCCTAATACCGTCAAAATTGGCCTTTCTCCAATTTAGAACATTAACTTTTAGATCTGGTCTATCCTTTTCCATCACTATTTTAAAACAAACAGAATTATGGTCGCTGGCCCCAAAGTGCTCCCCCACTGACACCTCAGTCACCTGTCCTGCCTTATTTCCTAAGAGTAGGTCAAGTTTTGCACCTTCTCTAGTAGGTACATCCACATACTGAATCAGAAACTTGTCTTGTACAGACTTAAGAATTTCCTCTCCATCTAAACCTTTAACACTATGGCAGTCCCAGTCAATGTTTGGAAAGTTAAAATCCCCTACCGTAACTACCCTCTTATTCTTACAGATAGCTGAGATCGCTTTACAAGTTTGTTTCTCAATTTCCCTCTGACTATTGGGGGGTCTATAATACAATTCCAATAAGGCGATCACCCCTTTCTTATTTCTCAGTTCCACCCAAATAACTTCCCTGGATGTATTTCTGGGAATATCCAACCTCAGAACAGCTGTAATGCTATCCCTTATTAAAAATGCCACTCCCCCTCCTCTCTTGCCTCCCTTTCTAACCCTCCTGTAGCATTTGTATCCTGGAACATTAAGCTGCCAGTCCTGCCCATCCCTGGGCGATGTTTCTGTAATAGCTATGAGATCCCAGTCCCATGTTCCTATCCATGCCCTGAGTTCATCTGCCTTCCCTGTTAGGCACCTTGCATTGAAATAAATGCAATTTAATTTATTAATCCTACCTTGTCCCTGCCTGTCCTGACTGTTAGTCTCACTTCTGTTCTCAGCTGTACCTGTCTCAGATCAAGCTCTCAAAATCCTCCCTGTGATTGTTACCACGTTCCATCCCTGCATTCCTCCAAATCCGTGTAAAGTCCTCCCATTCCTAAAACCCGCCCTGTATCTGTCATCTGTTCCAGCTTCCACAACCCTCCCTATCTCTGTAAGACCCCCATCCCACCCCGTCCCAGTTACTACAGCCTGCTGTATCACTGAATGCCAGTAGTCACTATAATATCAGGGTTAGGTGTCAAAGCAGGAACACTGGACTGGGTTAGATATCAGTCCTGATCATATTGAATGGTGGGACCGACTCTGTGTTCAAATGGTCGATATCTGCTCTTCTTTCCTGTGGTTCTCTATAAACTTACTATCTATATAACCTCCTTCAGTCCCCACAGTCCTCCCTATCTCCATAAACTCCTTCAGTCCCCATGACTCTTCCTATCAATGTAACCTGAATCCTTCCCCACAAACCTCCCTAACTCCATAATCTCATCCTGAACCAACGACCCTCCCATTCAGAGTAACCTCCTTCAATTCCCATGATCCTCCTGATCTGTGCAACCTTCTTCAGGCCCAACAGCCCTCCGACCTCTTTGTTCTCTTTCAGGCCCCACAGCACTCTCTACCTCCATGATGTTCTTCAGTCACCACTGCTCTCTCTATGTCCATAATCTCATACAGTCCCCACATCACTCCCTATCTCCATAATGTCCCTTCAGTCCCCATGACCCTCCTTATTTCCAAAACATCTATTACCTGTTGAACCTGTAAGCTCCCTTTTTCAGATTGTTAAACACGAACTCCCATAACCCTTTCTGCTGCCAGTCTGAAACCAAACAGTGTTGGCCTGATAGTAGGTCGGGAGCTGGAATGTGTTTGAAAGGATATGTCAGTGAACAATAACTGGACCCTTAGAAACACTTTTAATAAAAAGAGAATGTTGCTTTGAGCCTGTAGGATTGTATTTTTATTGGTGTGAGCATAAATGGCAGGATAGATACAGGTGTAGGAGTGGCTGTACCGAAGATACGATTTATTTGAATTTTCAGAAACCTTTACACAAGTTTCAATAAGGGCTAAAGAGTAACTTGGGAGAGAATAGGGCACCATAACTGGAGGTGGTTGAGATATTATACAAAATAGTGATGTCAGAATTTACTGTGGAGGAAGACATGGAATCTCGGGAACTTGGGGAAATAAATAGCGATGTCTTGGAAAGAATCCTCTCCAGAGAAGAGAAAGTGCTGGAATCTTAAAACAATTAAAGGTTAATTAATCCTCAGTAGCTCATTGGGTCTATGCCTGAATATTCATGGGAAGCTAGGGAAGAGATTGCATTGTCCCTAACAGAGATATTTATATTATCAACAGACACAATGAGTTACCGGAAGAGTGGAGGGTGGCTAATGTTACTCCATCACTTAAGGGCTGCAGGGAAAAGCCAGGAAATCACAGCCCAGTGAGCCAGTGCTGGGTAAGTTGTTGGAGGAGATTCTGAAAGAAAGGAGCTCCATATATTTGGAAAGGCAAGGGCTGATTCGAAATATTCAGCATGGCTTTGTGAGTGGGAAACCGTGTTTCACAAACTGGATTGACTCTTCGAGTCAAGAGATAGATGAAGGCAGAGCAGTCAAGCATTGTCTACATGGACTTCAGCAAAGCATTTGACAAGGTTCCAAGGGATGTAGAACATCTAGTCAAGAGGAAGAAGGAAGCTGACTTAAGGTTGAGGAACCAAGGATCAGAAGGAGGGCTCTAGAGAGTTACATGGGGCAGCACGGTGGCTCAGTGGTTAGCACTGCTGCCTCACAGCACTAGGGGCGCGATCACAATTCCAGCGTCAGGTGACTGTCTGTGTGGAGTTTGCACATTCTCTCCATGTCTGCGTGGGTTTCCTCCGCGTGCTCCGGTTTCCACCCACAGCCCAAAGATGTGCAGGTTAGGTGAATCAGCCATGCGTTGTTCAAGAAAGGGAATAGAGATAATCCTGCGAATCACAGACCTGTCAGTCTTCTGTCTGTGATGTCCAGATTATTGAAGACTCTGAGATACAGGATTTATGATTCCTTGGAAAACCATAGTTTGATTAGAGAAAGTCATCATGGCTTTGTTAGGGACAGGTCATGACTCACAAATTTTATTGAATCCTTTGAGAATGTGACAAAACCCATTTACGGCTCATTGAGAAAGTACAGAGCATGGGATACATGGAAACCTGTCTGTCTGGATACAGAATTCCTGGCCCATAGAAGACAGAGGGTGATGCCAGATGGAAAGCATTCAGCCTGGAGCTCGGTGACCAGTGGTTTTCTGCACGGAGAGGTTACAGGACCTCTGCTCTTGGTGAGTTTATGAATGACTTGGATTTGAGAGTGGAAGAGTGGGTTAGTAAGTTTGCCAATGAGACGAAGGTTGGTGGAGTGGTGAATAGTGTGGATGTCTGCTAGAGGTTGCAATGGGACATTGACAGGATGTAGAGCTGGGCTGAGAAGTGGCAGATAAAGTCAAATCTGGAAAAGTGTGAAGTGATGCATTTTGGAAGGTGAGACTTGAATGCAGAATACAGGGATAAAGGCAGAATACTGGATAGTGTGGAGCAACAGATGGATCTTGGATTTCATGACCAGAGATCCATCAAATTTGCCACCAAGCTGATAGTGTTGTTAAGAAAGAATATGTTGCATTGGCTTTCATTAGCTGGAGGATTGAGTTTTATAGCCATGAGGTTATGCTGCAGCTCTATACAGCCCTGTTTAGATCCCAATTAGAATATTGTGTTCAGTTTTGATCCCTTCATTACAGGAAAGATGTGGATGCTTGAGAGAGGGTAAAGAGGAGATTTACCAGTATGCTGCCTGTACTGGAGGGCATGTCTTATGAAGAAAGGTCGAGGGAGCTAAGGCTTTTCTCATTGGAGTGAAGAAGAGTGTGGTGTGATTTGGTAGAAGTGAACAAGGTGGTGTGAGGCAAAGAGAGAGTGAACAGTGAGAGACCTCTTTATCCCATGGCATACATGGTACCAGGGGGCATGATTGTAAGGCGATTGGAGGATGGGTAAGGGGAGATTTCAGATGTAGGTCCTTTACACAGAGAGTGGTGGGTGGGTAGAACGGGATATTTTAACAGACTCTTGAATAGGCACATGGATGATAGTAGAATGAAGGTTATGTAAGTTAGTTTGATCTTACAGTTGGGTCAAAGATGGGCATGACATCATGGCCGAAAGGTCTTGGGCTGAACTGTTCTGTGTTCTGTGTTCTGTTTGGTAAACTAGGTGATAAGCTCAGATCAATGTAAAATGATATGCTATTCAGGAGGAGCTAGTCAACTGGATACAAAATTGGGCTTGATGGTGGGAGACAGAGGGCAATGGGAGGCATGTTGTTTTTCTGACTGGAGACATGTGACTAGCGGTGAAGTGGGTCCCCTGTTGTTTGTCATTTGGATAAATGGTTTGAATGGGAATATCGGTTTTGTGGTAAGTACGTTTTTTTGAGTGACACTGAAATTGATAATATGGATAGTGAAGAAATTTATCCAAGATACAACAGGATGAACAGTACTGCTGGGACGGTGGGCTGAAGAATAGCAGATGGAGTTTAACTCGATAAATGTGAAGTGATCCATTTTGGTGAAACAAACCAGGGTGGGACTTGTACTGCTAATGTTCGGGCCCTGAGTAGTGTTGTCAGTCAGAGACCCAGGGATGCAGGTAGACTGTTCTTTGTAAGTGGTGTCACAGGTAGACAGGTTGGTGGAGCAGGCCTTTGGGATGGTTACCTTCTTTGGGCAGAGCATTGAGAGTAGGAGTTGACAATTATTCCCTCTTCCATCTGACCTCCTCCTGCGAGCAGACCCTTTGCAATCCCTTTAAAACTAACTCCTAAAACATTCTCTCACTTCAGGATTTTAAGTACTTTTGGTGATCCTCTAAGCCTGATAATCTAATATGATCCTTTTTACTTGAGTGAGGGACCGATGGGAATTTCTTGCTGAGGATTTGTCTGTTTCAAGGGAATGACCTTTTGTTGAGTGTTTTACACTGCTCTTTCAAATGTTTTCCACTGCTCATTTACAGGCACATATTTCAGTCTGTTTAGCCTATTTACCTTGGTCAGTTCTTCTCTCAAACTCATGTTATTGGTAATTTTTGTTTCTAGTTGTAGTTGGTCCTTTCTGTGACTCACTTTAAAACTTTATATTTCTTTAAACTGCACTTTATCACAATTTCCCTGAGGATCTCTCCCGGTGACATTACTCATTCACTAAGTTTCATCACACAATGGTCACTCTGAGATAGTTATGTCCCTAGCCAGTTGCACAATGTGTTATTCTAAGAAACAGTGAAAACTAATTATCTGAACTCCATTTCCAATATCACTGTTGTCGGTGTGACTGTCACACATTTTGTGAATATTGATGTTTCCCAAAATTATCACAATGTGTTTGTTAAAAAATTCCAATGAGTTCCTATTTAATGCAGTGATGAGCAAGGAAATGCTGTTTGGTGGCTAAAACTGCTCTGCTGCGTGTGTCCTTGGCAAGTAGTAGCCAGAATTTCCATTCAGACTGACTCTACTTCATGATCTGTGGCCAAATGCTTTCTCTGTAATGCCTTTGTTCTCAATTATTGTTAGCGTTACCCACTTTGCCTGAGTTTCCACAAGGTTGTGAGCCATTGAATATTTATGTCACCTTTTGTTCACCCTGTAACCACATCTCTCTGGTGTCTAAATCTCTTTTATCTCTGTGTCACAAATCCATCTGCCTTGTTGATTAGACTTCGTCCATTCAAACAAAACCATAATTTACTCTTTCCCAAAATTTCTTATCACAAACCTACTCACTGATGTACAGTTTTAGTTAAACTCTGTCCCATCCTGTTCCTTTCTGTTGCCTTCAGCCACATCCCCATGCTGTTCCGATGCTTCACCTTTTCTCTTTGTATTTGGAAAGCTCCTTTCACCTGAACCCTGTCCCTGCCTCCTCTCTGTCAGTTTAAAGCCCTGTCCATAAACCTACCGACATGATTGGCCAGGACATTGGTCCCACCACGGTTCCAGGGGGACCATCCTCTTGGATTTTTTATATAAATCAGGTCTGGGATGTGGGTGTCTCTGGCTGACCAGCCTTTATTGCCTATCCCGAGCTGCCCATGAACTGAATAGCTTGCTCGACCATTTCAGAGAGTAATTGAGAGGCAAACACTTTGCTGTGGGGATGTCGTGCAGACCACGTCAGGATGATCAGATCTCGTTGTCGAAAGGACAAGTGGGCGCCACGGGATGGCTCAGTGATTAGCACTCCTTCCTCACAGCACCAGGGTCCCAGGTTCGATTCCAGCCCTGGGCGACTGTGCGGAGTTTGCACATTCTCCCTGTGTCTGCGTGAATTGCCTCCGGATGCTCCGGTTTCCTCTCACAGTCCAAAGCCGTGCAGGTCAGGCGAATTGGCCATGCTAAATTGCCCATAATGTTAGGTGTATTAGGTCGAGGGAGATGGGTATTAGTGGGTTACTCTTCGGAGGGATGGCGTGGACTGGTTGGGTCGAAAGGCCTGTTTCCACACTGGAGGGAATCTAATCTAAGGGATTATGATTTTTGTACATCAGCAATGGTTTCATATTTATTTATGGATTGTTAATTGCTATTTTTAAAATTATTGATTTTAAATTCCACCATATCTTATGATGGGATTCAAACCTGCCTCCCCTGAACATTAGCTGAGGTTTTGTACAAATGCGTTAACAATTATGTTACTAGGCCATCACTTCACCTGCTCACTGGTTGCTCATCCCTGAACACTGATACATGAAGCTAAACCCATTCTTCCAACATGACTGTGTGATCCTGAAGCCTTCCAGCACTCCGGTGATATCACTCAGTATCTGTCCATGTGGTATCCCTCCCTGTGTGGGTCTAATTGCTGCCTCTGTCAGTGTCTCTCACTCTTGCAGCTACTCCAGATCCTGGGCCAACAGAATTCTCCACTCCAGAGAGACGCAACAGCACAGGCCAGGGGTGGAGTTTGGGATTTCCCAGATATCTGTGGGGCTCATTTCCATTCTCCATGTATAACCCTCACTGAATCAGTCTAATTTCCCATTCTGTCCATTTCTCTGTCTCCTGTAGGTACTCGGGAAGTTCCTGACTCAATAGACTTCCCAACTGCTGTGCGTCTCATCCATCACCTCATTGAAGATGGTTGGTCAGCCAGGGAGACAAAGGGCAGGGAGATCTGGAGCCTTTAATAAATCCTGCAGTGAGGTAAGATCACTCACAGTGCACAGAGCAGAGAGCAATGGGAGGGCTGCAAACATTGGCTAACAATACATAATATAGATACAGTGCTGGATGGGGAGCACAGTATAGACACACCCCATGCTCAATCACCACGTCTACTTTAACTTTAGTTGCACTGAGACACATCGGGAGTTCATAGTTATCAATCCAGTCCTGTGATGTCTTAGTGAGCATCAGTACAACAGAGGGGAGAGTAGGCCTCCGACAAGAGGTTGGGAATGCTGCCTGGGATCTTTCTGTTCTGTGTTCTCCCGCCAACACTGTACTAAGACTCACAACTCTGCAACACTGTATCTGTGGCATGGCTTGTGCACAGTGTCTTCAGTCATTTTTAACTCCTATAACAGTAGTTGTCCCTGTAACCTGCTCCATTCCCGATAGTCCCTCCACATAGTTGAGATGTACTGCATTCCAGACTACCATCCCTATCGCTGTAACTTGTTTCAGTGTCCACAACATGCCTTATTTTGGTACACTAATCCTCTTTAACTGGATACAGAGTGATACAGCACGGAAACAGAACCTGTGGTCCTACTCCTCAATACTGCCCATGTTACCTAAACTGAATGAGTCTCATTTGCCTGCATTTGGCCCTTATCTCTTCAAACCTTCTCCTCTCCATGTACCTCCCAAATGTCTGTTCCATGCTGTAATTGTTCACGTTTCTCCCATGTGCCTGAGGCAGCCTATTCCGTCTATGCACCATCCTCTGTGGATAACGTTCCCCCTCAGCTCCCTCTTTAAATCCTTGCGCTGTCACCTACTGTTTATACCCTCTAGTTTTGGACTCACCTACCCTTGGCTATTCACCATTCTTAGGGCACCCCGAGGATTCATCTGTCAATGACTGCAAAGTTGCCAAATGTCGCTTTCCCCACCCTGTCCACCTGGTATGCCACTTCCGAGGAACAATGAAACTTGCACCCCTGGTCTCTCTCTCTCTCTCTCTCTCTCTCTCTCTCTTCTCTCTATTCGACAACCCTGGCCAGAGCCCTTCCATTAACTATATTAGTCCTCTATGGTTTGTCTTTACAAAATCCAACACCTGAATTAAACTCCATCTTTCATTCCTGGTCCACTGGCCCAGTTGGTCAAGACCCCCTTTGATAACCGTATTTACTGCCCACTACACCATTAATTTGATCATCAACAAACTTTCGCACAATCACTCCTATATTTTCAACCAAATCATTTATATAGATGATGCACATCAGTGGACCCAGCCCTGATCCTTCCTTCAATAATGGAATAAAACCATATTCTTGTCATAAAGCAAAACAGCATGGAAACTGACCCTTCAGCTGATACCCACCATCATCTAAAACTCAACTCTTCCCAGCTGCCTGTTGCTGGTCCATATCACTCCAACCCTTTCCTATTCACCTGTTTATCCAAATATCTTTTAAATGTTGTAATTGTACCCACATCAACCCCTTTCTCAGCAAGTTCATTCCACACTCAAACCACCCTCGCTGTAGCAAATTGCCCCATATCTTTTTTTTGAACAGCTCTCTCCTCTAACCTTAAAAATGTGGTCCCTACTCCTGAGACTCCCCCATCCTGAGGAAAAGGCAACGACCATTAAATTGATCTATATACCTCATTTTTTTTCATAAACCTTTATAGTATAATGTCTCAACCTCCAGGCTCCAGTGAAAAAAGACTCAGCCTATCCAGCCATTTTTCAGAACCCAAGCCTTCCATACCCAGCAATATCCTGGTAAATCACTTCTGAACTCCCTGCAGCTTAATCAGATCCTCCCTATAACTGGGCGACCAGAGCCCTGCACAGAGTATTGCAGAACAGGCCTCGCAAATGTCTGTGCAATCTCAATGCCGCTCATACCGCTCATGTTCATATAAACCTCTGTAAGGTCATCCCTCAGTCTCCGATTCTCCAGTGACAGTAACCCCAGCTTATTCAGCAACAACCCGGGCAATATCTTGTAAAGCTTTTCTGAGCACTTTCTAGTTTCACAACACCCTTCCTGTAGCAGGGAGACCTGAATTGCAGAGGACTCCCAATTGTGGTCTAATGTATTGCTCTTATTCCCTGAGTTCCCCAGTCTTTGTTCACAGAAAGTTCTGGAGTGAAAAAAATTGTTTAGGATCTTAGCAAATATCCTGCAGTTCCACACATCGATGGCCTCATTGATCTTTAATGGATACTATTTTGTCCCGAGTTCCTTATGCACTCTTAATATACTGATACAATCACTTTTGGATTCCCCTTTCCTTCTCTGCTGAGGCTATTTCATTGAGCCTTTCTCCATTCCTGTTTTCTACTCAAAGTGTATTCCTACAGCCCCTGTATATCCTCAGGGATTCCCTTGATCCAGCTGGCTATACCTGACATGTGCCCCCTTTTCCTTGACCAGACCCTCAATAGACAGCCAGTGTTTCCGAATGCTGTCAGCATTGAGCTGCACACAAACAGGAAAATGCTGGCGCTAATCGATTAGTTTATCTCACTTTAAAAATATTCTCACTTGCCAAACTTCCCTTTCCCTGTAAATAATTCCCTTCCCCAATCACATTTTGAAAGTTCCTGGCTAATACGATCAAGATTGGTCAGGCTCCATTTTATAACTTGCACTTGTGGACCAGGCTTGTACTTTTCCAAAGCTGTTTTCAAACTACTAGAACTGTGGTCACTTTGGCAAAATGCTTTGCCACTCACATCTCAGACCCTTTCCCTACCTTGATTCCCAAGGGGAGGTCAGGTTCTGCCCCTTTCTCTTTTCATACCATTGACATATTGATTGGGAGTTTTCTGGAACACACTTACCAAATTCCTCCCTTGCAAACGCTGAACACTGGCAGTCCCAGTCTAGGTTTGGAAAGTTCAATAACCCTACCAAAACAGCCCCATTATTATGGTTGATATTTAAGATGTCCCGATACATTTGTTCCTCAGTCTGCCACGGATTATTTGGGGTCAGCAGTCAGATCGTATCAACGTGATGACCCATTCTTATTTCTCAGTTCCACTAACATAGCTTCACTGGGCGATCCCACAGGAATATCCTCTCTAAATCCTGCTGTGATGATTCATGGAATCAAAACCCACCACCACACCTCCTCTCTTGTCTCCCCTTCCTGTAGCATCTCTACCTTGAAACAATGAACTGCCAGTCCTGCCCCTCCCTCAGCTGTGTTTCTGTAATAACTATAATATCCCAGTCCCATATTCCAATCCATGCCTTGAGCTCATCTTCCTTAGCTGTCAGGCCCCTTGTATTGAAATAAATGCAGTTTAATCATCAGTTTTCCCCAATTCCCTGCTATGTTGTTGCCTGCCTTGTCTGCTGAAATTGCTGTCTTTAACTCATGTACCAGCATCAATCTTCTTTCTGGCCTTACGTCTATTTAAGGTCCAACACCCTGCCAGACTAGGTTATATCCTCTCAAGCAGCTCTAGCAATTCACCCCAGCAGGATGTGGGTCCCTCTCCCGCTCCCAGTTGAGGTGCCTTTCCCACCCTGTCTCCCTGTGCTGACACCTTCAGGGATCTATGGACTTGTCCACCAAGATCCCTGTATTCCTCAGTACTCCGCAAGGTCCTACCATTCATTATGTCTGTCCTTCGCTTATCGTACCTCCCACAGACTATTACCTCACTTCGATCAGAACTAAACTCTGCTTAGATTATCATCTGATCGACATCGAACAGCAGACGGAGACCATCCCCCTCACTGTGGATAACACCCTCACCTTTCATATCATCTGCAAACCTACTAATGATACCTTCTGCTTTCATATCCGAGTTATTAATGTTCAATGGTTCTTGCACAGATCCCTGTGGTACACCCGCTGGTGAAAGTATTGTATACACCAATTTTGCATCCAATTTGCCAACCTGCCTTGGAACCCAGTCCATTTGGACCAGCCTTTCACGTTGGATCTTGTTTAAGGACTTAGTCAAGTCCATGTAAACCACATCATCTGCACTGCCCTCATCAATATACTTCAGCACCATTTAAAAAACAAACTGAACTGAATTCCTCAGACAGTACCTTCCTCTGCCAAATCCGTGATGACTAAACCAAGTTGATCCTTACCTTTGCAAGTGTCGATTCATCTTCACAATTTATTCCATTAATTTCCCTCCCCCTGCTGTCAGACTATCTGCTCTGTAATTACCTGGCCTGTCCCTGCTGCCCTTCCTGAACAAAGGAACCACATTAGCGATCCTCCAGTCATTCAGCACTTCACCTGTGTCCAGCAAAGTATTATATATATCCACCAGGGGCCCAACAATCTCTGGGTAATTAGCAGTGGGGTCAAAGAATGCTGGTCCAGGCAGTGACACCCACATCCCATGAATGAATAAATAAAAATACAGATGTCCCTTCCTAACTCTGCAAACCCTCCCGCTGCAGCAATTCGTATAGGCTTTGTAACACCGTTCAGGCCCTGACCACTCTCTGTAACTCTTTCACCACCTCCAGCACCTTCATCTCTCCCTGTTCCTAACGTGTCAATAAACCTTGGCAATGATTCCCCTTCCCATTGCCCCCCTCCTTCTAGCAGACCCATTGCAATCCCTTTAAAACTTACTCTAAAACTCTCTCTCACTTCAGGATTTTAAGTACTTTTTGGTGATCTTCTCAGCTTCATAATCTGATGTGATCCATTTTGTCCTGCATGAGGGGCCGGTGGGGATTTCTTGCTGAGTTTTTGTCTGTTTCAGTCAAATGTCCTTTTGTTGAGTGTTTTACACTGTTCCTTCAAATGTTTTCCACTGTTCATTTCCAGACACCCATACTTCAGTCTGCTCAGCCTGTTTACCTTGTTCAGTTCTCCTATCAAAACCAAGTAATAGGCTATTTTTTTCTAGTTGTAGCTTGTCCTTTCTGTGTTTCACTTTAAAACTTTATATTTCTTTAAAATGCACTTTATCACAATTTCCCAGAGGATCACTCCAGGTGACTTAACTCATTCACTAAGTTTTAACACACAACAGTCGCTCTGAGACAGTAACATCCCTACCCAGTTGCACAATGTGTTATTCTATGAAACACTGAAAAAAAATTCTCTGAACTCCTCTTCCAATATCACTGTTGTCAGTGTGATTGTCCCAGACTTTGCGAATATTGACGTTTCACTAAATGTTCACCATGCCTGTATTAAAAATTCCAATGAGTTCCTGTTTAATGCAGTGATGAGCAATGAAATGCTGTTCGGTGGCTAAAACTGTTCTGCTACTTGTGTCCTTGGCAAGTAGTAGCCAGAACTTACATTCATACTGACTCTACTTCATGATCTGATGCAAAATGTTTTCTCTGTAATGCCTTTCTTACCCATTATTGTTAGTGTTACCCATTTTGCCTGAATTTCCGCAAGGTTGTGAAACATTGAATATTTATGTTCCACCTTTTGTTCACCCTGTAACCACATCTCTCTGGTGTCAAAATCTCTTTTATCTCTGTGTCACAAATCCATCTACCTTGTTGCAGGGACTTTGTCCATTAATAAAAAACATAATTTACTCTTTCCCACAATTTCCTGTCACAAATGGTTTTGTTGATCTACAGTTTTAGTTAAACTTTGTCCCATCCTGTTCCTTTCTGTTGTCTTCGGTCACATTCCCACGCTACTCTGATGCTTCACGTTTCCTCTTTGGATTTGGAAAACATCTTTCACATGAAGCCTGTCACTGTATCCTCTCTGTTAGTTTAAAGTCCTGTCCATAAACCTACCGACGTGATTGGCCAGGACATTGTTCCACTGGAACTGTGCTGGGACCAATCTGAATGGATTTTTTTTTAAATCAGGTCTGGGAGGCGGGTGTCTCTGGCTGACCAGCCTTTATTGCCCGTCCCTTGCTGCCTTTGAGCTAAGCAGCTGGCTCGCCCATCTCACAGGGTCATTGAGAGGCAATCACTTTGCTGTGGGTATGTCGTGCAGACCACGTGAGAGTGAACTGTTGTCTTTCCCTGAAGGTCAAGTGTTTGGATATTTACCAATACTTATTTATGGAATGTTAATTCCAATTTTCAAAACATATACTCCTTTAAAATCCACATGGTTAGAAGTTAGAAAGAAGAAGAGGGGTGGTCACTTTGTTGGGACTGTATTGTAGACTGTTGTAGACCCAACAGGTACCAGTGGAGCAGATGTGTGTAGAGATTGCAGATAACTATAGGAATAATAGAGAAGTACAGGCTGGATATTTTAATATTCCTTGTATTGACTGGGCCACCTAGAGTATAAAAGATCTGGACAGAGTGCAATTTTTCAAATATGTCCAAGAAAGGTTCCTAAACCAATATGCAGAGGGCCCTACTCTACTCAGGCAGGTGCAACACTGGACCTCCCCCACATCAGAAAACGAGGTCGGGCAAGTGACTGAAGTGTCATTCGGAGAGCACTTTGGGTCCAGTGCCCACAACTGTCTTCTTTTTAACATAGTTATGGAGAAGGATCAGCAGGTCCCCAGATTGAAGAGGAAAACTGGAACAGGGCCAGGTTTGGGACCATTCTGCAGGATCTGGCCAGCGTCAATGCTGTGAATTTAAAATTGCACAATGCCCAGTTATAATCCAACTCGCTTTGGAAGCGCTGGTGATCACCGTAACAGATGAAAGGCTTCAACTAAATTTGTTTGATATTATATTCCATGACCCTGCCATCCTGTTGCTATAAATTCTGTGCCTTAGGATTGTGCTTCACAACCACCTGATGAAGGAGCAGTGCTCTGAAAGCTAGTGCTTTCAAATAAACCGGTTGGACTGGAACCGAGTGTTGGGTGATTTTTAACTTTGTACATCCCCTGTCCAACACCAGCACCTCCATATTATGATTCCAGTCGATTGGGTGAGTCTGTTTGAAGTAAAAGGAACAACTGGCAAATGGGAGGCTTTTCAAAGTGTGATCTCAAGAATCCAGGACCAGTCTGCCCCATTGGGATAAAGGGAAAAGCTGGCAGGGTTAGGGATCCTTGGCTGGTGAGGGATAATAAGGGTCTGGTCTTGAAATGACGACTGCATGCATTGGGTTTAAGCTTTCCATATCTACATAAACTCTTCTATTCTTAAAGACATGATCAATCTGTGGAGACCCTACAATCCTCTCAGTCCCTGTAATACTCCCAGTCTGCAGAAGCCATTCCAATGCCTGTGACCCTTTCAATCCAGTTCCTACAAAACCCACTATCTATGTGATATCTTTTCATTGCCAGCACCCACCCTGTCAATGGAAGCTCCTCCAGTGTCTCCATCCATCTACTCATTTCCATAATCTTCTCCAGCTCTTACACGTGTAAACCTAACCCTCCCCTACTACCCTTCCCACTTTGACCAAACTGGAGGAGGTTACTAATGCTCCCTAATCTGTGAAACTGTCTCCAACCAAAATTGCTGTCTTTGTCACTTGGAGAATCTGTCTGATTCCACACCCTCTTTATCTAAATAACTGGCAGAACCTAAGCCTTCCTGTATCTATAAACATCTTCAGTCACGACTACCCTCCATATGTCTATTTGTTTTTCCAATCTGTACAACCCACTTTACCTCTGTACTCAGCTCCATTCACCTGAAACGTTCCTGTCTGTGTAAAACACCCCATCCTACCACTATCCTTATCCCTGTAAACTGCTCCATTCCTCCCAACCTCCCCATCTCCATGAACTCCTGTAGGCCCGCCAGCTCTCCACATCTCTGTAACCTCCTGTGGCTCTGTGCTCCTCCCTCCCTGTGAAAGCACCTCCCAGTCTGGTCATCTGCTCCAGATCAGACCATTGCTGTCTCTGTTACCCCATACAACCTTAGCAACGCCTCCTATTTGTGTCACTTCATTCAGATCACATCCTCTCCCACTTCCCGGAACCTCTTGCTGCCATCATAACCCTTGCTATTTAGAACAAGGAATAGCACATTCCGGTACAAGCCATTCAGCCCTCAATATTGTGCTGACCTTTTATCCTACTCTGAAGACGAAGCGAACCTACATACCTGACATTTTACTGTCACTGATGTGCCTATCCAAGAGTTGCTTAGATGTCTGTAATGTGTCTGCAATTTACTACCACGGCTGGCAATCCATTCCATGCACCCATCACACTCTGTGTAATAACATACCAGTCCTGTCCATGCCGACAGGATATCCCAACCCATACCTGCCAGCACCTGGCCCGTATCCCTCTGATAGCTAAGCTAAATACTCCGCCAATTCCCTTAAACTTATGTCCCCTTGTGATAGCCATTTCTCCATGGGAAACAGTCTCTGGTTATCCACTCCATCTATGCCTCTCATTCCCTTGTACACCTCTATCATGTCACCATTCTTCCTTCTTCGCTCTGATCAGAAAAGCCCCAGCTTCTACAACCTACCTTCTATGGGCATGCCCTCCAGTCCAGGCAGTAGCCTGCTCAATCTCCTCTGCACCGTCTTTAAAGCTTCCACATCCTTCCTATAATGAAGCGAACAGAACTGTTCACAATATTCCAAGTGTGGTCTAGCTGGGGTTCTGTAGAACTGCAGCAAAATCTCGCATCTCTTAAACTCAATCCCCCTGCTAATGAAAGCCAACCCACCATCCGCCTTCTTAACACCCTGTCAACTTGGGTGGTGTCCTGAAGGACACAGGATCCCTTTGTACCTGCACGCTGCTAAGAATTCTGCCTTTAACCACATAAAGGTTTTCTTCAGAATCCTCCAATCTCAAACTATCCCTACCTTTGTAAGTTGCTCCAGTCCCTACAACACTCATAAACTGTGAAACCTCCTCAGGTCCTTACATTCCTAATGTCTGCAAAATCCTGATGTCCCTCCATATCTCTCTAACCCTCACCATTCTCCAATGCCCTTCTGCGGAACATTGCATACAAAGGAGGAGTTGGAGAGTCTGGGCCATGTTACGAGGTATGAAGGGCTGCAGAACCTGGAGGATGGTACAAATGTAGGAAGGGACTTGGGACCTGCAGGAGGTTGGGGGATTCATAGAACCTCAGGATGTGACCGAGGATGGGTTTTGGAACCTGGAGGGTATTATGATTTGAACCACAGGTAATTTTTGAATGGAGCATTCAGCCGATCTTACAGTTATAGAGACGTACAGCATGGAAACAGACCCTTCAGTCAAGCGCATCCATGCCAACAGGATTTTCCAACCCAGTCTAGTCCCACCTGCCAGTACCTGGCCTATATCCCTCCAAACTATTTCTACTCACATATCCATCCAAACGTTTCTTAAATGTTGCAATTGTACCATCTGTAAGATTGGCTGAAAGATCCAATCAAAAGTTACCTGTTGTTCAAATCATAACATCATCCAGGTTCCACAACCCATTCACGGTCTCATCCTGCAGATCAGATATCCCAACCCAATGTAATCCCACCTGCTAACACCCGGCCCATCTCCCTCTAAACCCTTCCTATTCATACACCCATCCAGGTGCCTTTTAAATGTTGCAATTGTACTAGCCTCCACCACTTACTCTGGCAGCTCATTCCATACATGTACTATCCTCTGCGTGAAAAAGTTGCCCCTTAGTTCTCTTTTATATCTTTCTCCTCTCACCCTAAACCTTGCCCTACAATTCTGGACTCGCACACCCCAGGGGAAATACTTTGTCTATTTACCCTATCCATGTCCCTCTTGATTTTATAAACCCCTATAAGGTCACCCCTCAGCCTCCGACTCTCCAGGGAAAACAACCATCAGCTGTTCAACTCTCCCTATAGCTCAACCCTGGCTACATCCTTGTAAATCTTTTCTGAAACCTTTCAATTTTCACAGCATTCTTCTGATTGGAAGTAGAACAGAGTTGCATGCAGTATGCCAAAAGTTGCCTGACCACTGTCCTGTACGGCTGCAACATCACCTCCCAACTCCTGTATTCAATACTCTGACCAGTAAAGGAATGCATACCAAGTGACTTCCTGTGACTCTACTGTCAAGGAACTCTGTATTTCATTTGAAAAATTGCACAGACAGATAGAGTGGCCCGAGGTCTTCTGGGTAATGCTAGTTCAGTCTAAGCTGGTAGGCGGAGGCAGTGAAGTATTTGCAGTGCTGTCTGATGAATGGTCGAGAGATAATGCACATGTCAAACAGGCTGTTTTAAGTGCTTATGGATTGCTTATGAAAGGGAAGCCACTACAATTCCCTTTACTGTACCATCACTAACTGACAAAGCTCCTTCAGATCTATATCCTCTGAATTGTTGAAACCCGCTATCACCATTGCAACTCTCATTATTTCCTAACATTGTTGAATCTCTAAAACCGTCCCTATCAGTTTAATCTCCTCCACTGCATACAACACTCCCAGTCTGTGTAACCTCTTTAAGTCCTTCAGTTCCTATATACCTATGTATAGGTGTGACTGCTTTGTGGCCATTGTATCGTCGTTTATATCTGCAAAAGATTCTGCTTACTCTAGCACATCCTATGCTCATAAGTGAAGCTGGTCTCTCACAAGCCTCTCTATGACTCTCTCCTCCAGTCTCTACAAGCTTCCTTATCCCTGTAGTGTCTTGCAGCATGCACACCACTCACTCTCTCTGACATACCTTCCAGTGCATAAAATTACCTCTCCTTCTAAGTTTATTCGGTCTACAGCTTCCTCCATATCCGTGCAACATTCTCCTGTTTGTATCATCTTCCATGTGCTTGCAACATTCTCCAGTCCATACCACCCTCCCTTTCCCTGTAACATTCTCCAGTCCATACCACCCTCCCTATCACTGCGATATTCTCCAGATCCCACAACTGTCGTTAAATGTATGACATCCTGGAATCATGTGAATGTTTCTACACCCTGATCAACAAAGTCCATGTAACGATCCACAACCCTACACACATCCCTTTCTCTGAAGTCTAATCAAAGACGCTTTATCTCTCTAACTTCCTCCAAACAATGAAATGTTTTCTCCTGCAAACCTTCTGTAGCAACTGTAACTATGTTTAACCCTGCAACATTGTCGTGCCCCCAAACATCCCTCCCACTGTGTGACCTCTATCCATCCCTCCAAGGCCCTCTCTCGGTGACACGCGCCATGCATTTGCAACAAGGCAGATGGAACGACAGCATTAACAGAAGAGAACAGATATGATCGAACTGTTATTGTGAGCGGTGGCTGCACAATGACCATGACAGCAATGTGATTATTGAAGGGGTTGTACGGATTTAGGCAGATCAACAAAAAACCAAACAATGTCCCATTTTGTTGTGAAGAAAGGATGCAATCAGTGCATTAGTGAGACAGCCAATTTAATCTGGGAATCAAAACATAGAGTCATTTTGAATGGACAGCTTACAAATAGCAAGGGGCATCTGGAAGAACAAATCACAATCCATGCTCGTTGGTAAGTTGGATGCAATATTGTCTTGGTGATAGTAGACAGAGGCATGTGGAGTGATCAATTTCTAATTAGAAGTCTGTGACCAATGGTGTTTCACAAGGATCAGTGCTGCGATGTCTGTGTGTAATTTATATCTGTGATTCAGATGAAAAGGTCAACAGTTTGATTCGAATTTTGCAGAATACATTTGGAAAGGCATGTAATGATTAGGGATAGTTAGGGGAATTGTGGATAGTGAGGAGGAGTGTTAAAGGTTGCAGCAGTGTGTAGGTCAGCTGGAACGCTGTGCAGAGAAATGGCCAATCAAATTTCATCGGGACAAGTGTGAAGTGATACATTTATCAAGTCAAATGGAAGAGAGAGGTACACTAATTGACTCATTGGAAACATTGATAAACAGATGACCTTGGATGGAAATCCGTAGCTCCCGGAAAATAACAACACAGGAGGATGTGGTGGTAAAGGAGGAGTATGGTATGGTTACCTTCATTGGTCACAGTATTGAGTGCAGACGTTTGCATGTCATGTTGTGACTGAATGAAACTTCATTCGGCCATGTTTGGAAGGTTGCGTGTTGTTCTCATCGCCACACTACAGGAAGGATGTGGAGGCTCTGGGGAGGTTGCAGCAGAGGGTTGGCAGCATGTTGCCTGAACGAGAATGTGTTTACTGTAAGGAGGTTAGGACCCAATTGAATTGTTGTGCGAGGATATCAGAGAATGAGGGGTGACCTGGTACAGGTATATAGCGTTAGGAGAGGCGTGGATAGTTGGACTCCTTCTTCCAATGTCGAAATATCAAATACCAGGGCGCCTCGGTTTAAGGTGAGAGTGAGAAGTTTTAAGTGAGATGAATGAGGCCAGTTTTCTTTACCGAGAGGGTGGAAGCTGCTCAGGAGGTGGGAGAGGTGGCAATGAGAGCAAAGTTATGAAGTGGCATTTAGACAGAAACATGAACAGGCAGAGAATATAGTATATATCGCCCATGTGCAGGCAGGTGGGATTAGTTTAGAATAGCATCATGGTCAGCACAGCCATGGTGGGCCGAAGGGCCTATTACTGTGCTGTACTGTTCTATTTCTAACTTAACGGCATCTACCCTGTCAAAGCCCCTCACAACCTTGATGTTTCATTCAATTTCTCTCCTATTCTACAAAACCCCAATGGGTTCCAAGTCAATCTTCTCCACCTCTGCTCATTGGAAAATCCCCCACTATCTTCAGGATCAGCCAGTGAACCTTCCCTGGCCTGCCTCCAACACAAGAATGTCTTTCCTTAGGGCACGCATACTGTTCATTATAACCTAGGTGTGGTTTGACTTGTACCTTGCATCATTTTACCAGACCTCCCTATTTTCAGACATTCCCTCTGTAACAAGTGCCACCATTTGATTTGCCTTCTCTATTACCTGCTGATCCGTAAGCTACATTTTTCAGATTGATAAACAAGAACTCCCTCACCCCTTTCTGCTGTCAATCTGAAACCAAATAGTGTTAGCCTGACAGTAAGTCGGAACGTGCTGGAATGTGTTTTAAAGGATATGACAACAAATGATAACTGGATGCTTAGAAACAATGGGAGACACATGATTTTAGAAAAAGGGAATATTTTAAATCTGTTGGATTCTGCATTTTGGTGTGACCATAAATGCAGAATAGATAAGGGTAGGGAAGGCTAGTTGCAGTAGAGGGATATTTGAAATTTCGATAAGTTTCAACAAGGGCTAAAAATGAGCTCGGGAGAGAATCGGGGCCCCTGAAAGGTCAATGCGGCTGTCTGTGTGGAATCACTGCTGATGGGGGAGATACTGAACAAATATTTTGTGTTCGGATTTACTGTGGAGAAAGACATGGAAGCTGTGTGCTCTTCCAGCACCACTAATCCGGAATCTGGTTTCCAGCATCTGCAGTCATTGTTTTTACCTCATTGATTTTAACCGGACTGTTTGCGAATCCACTGCAGGATGCCTGCCTTGAAGAAGTTTTTCCTCCTCTCTCTGCAAGAATCTCAGGAGTCCC
>NW_026868024.1:0-80518 GCF_020745735.1 Hemiscyllium ocellatum | reverse complement strand
AATCCTCTTCACTGGAAGTTTCTCGTGCCTCTATGTTCACATTGATTGACGTTGGGTTAGTGAAATATTTGACAGAAAACTGAGTCATGGATAATGGGGACACAGACAGGAAAGTGGGTGAGACCACAACTGATCAGCCAAAATCTTAGTGCCTGGTGGGAAGGTTCAAATGTTTAATGATTCACTCCTGTCCCTCAACCAGTTCCTGTGTTCCATTCAGGACCATTAAACCTGTTAGGCAGGAGCATTTAGAGGCTATATACTTCTATAAACTGGTGCACAGAAAACAGAGGAGATCATTCGGCCTTCAAGACTGTCCCACATACTTTGAGTTGATTTGAGAAATGTAATTGTAAAACCAGGCTGGGTATGAAAGAGGCCCCTCATCTCTCTTTACAGAGCTTCCCCTCTCTGCAAACTTGTGGCTCCATTTGTTGGTCATGTTGTAGACTCTAATTTCACTGTGAATACAGGACCCATACCTCACCCAGGATGGCTCACAAAATCCTCTGGTCTCCCTGACGGCAACATTCAATACCAGAACATTCATGAAAACTACACCCACTAACTTTCCAATAACAACAATGCGAGGGACATCAGACAATGTTCAGAATAATTTGACGCCCCCATCAGCTTCTGAACTGGACTGTGTCCATGTGCAGCAAAACATGGACTCCATTGAGGCTTGTGCTTTTAAAGAGTCCGTAACATTCATATAAAGGACTGTCTGACACTGCACATTGCCACAGTAAAATAAGAGTTCATTCCGCACCTCACACTGGTTTCACAGGAATATGAGGAAGTCGTTCAGCCCATTGACACTATTAGAGAAGAACAGGGACAGCCCATTCAGTGCCTCCAACATATTACTCAGGAAGAGAAGGATTCTAGTGTGATGGGCCACACCAAAGCCCCTCGATAATATTTGAAGGTGGTAGCCTAGACTCTAATGTTTCTTATTTTAAAGAAAATGTAAAGTGTCTGTTCCAGATGCAATGTGACTGGTCAAGCAACACGGTGTGAAGCATAACACCATTTACTTAAACACGATAAATAAAATAAAAACAAAAAAAAGGAATTTAGAATAATGTAATTATATTGGACAAGTTAACAGAATAAGAGATCTAGGAACTATCACTAATGAACTGTTCCAATTCTGGAAAATCACATGAACACAGCCCTTGGCAAAAAAGGAATATTCAGACACTGAATGACACAAATATTTCTCCAATTCAGGATTTAAAAACAGCACCAAGAGAAAATTCATAGAGAGTAGCTGCCAGGAGACATTCACTAAAGCTTTCAACTCGGTGGAGACCCCAATAATTTCTGATGTTACTGAGAAACCAAAACCCAGAAATCCTAATCTGTGAGAGCTGACCAACCCATTCCATCTGCATTAAAATAAACCCAAGGCTTCGCTAACTGTTACTCAAGTGGTCCTAACTAGCCAGCTTGGTAACGGTCATTCAATCTCTCTCGTAAAAGAACCAGAACAAAATAACCTCTAAAAGCTACAGCATCATCACACTAGTCAGCACATCGAGCTGTCATACAGGAACAGGGGTAACCCAATCAGGCCCTTGGCCCTGTCCAATCGGACGAGGAAGAAGCCAGTCAGTCCCTTGAGTGACTTACACAGGATCAGTAGGAGGCCATTCCCACCTCAATGCACTTACACAGGGGCAGAATGAGGTAATTGATGCTGATTCCTGATGAATGGCTTATGCTCGAAACGTCGATTCTCCTGCTGTGCTTTTCCAGCAAACCACTGTCTACTCTGATCTTCAGCATCAACAGTCCTCACTGTCTCCTAACTGATGCTCTAACATGGTGACCAAGTGGAGCAGAGGCTGCACAGACAGACTGCTCCACGTTGTTCCTCGTAGCTCCGTCAGTCATGATACACACGTGGGACTTTAACGTGGTTTTTCTAGTGGTGAGGAGGGAAGCCATATGTCTTGTGTGAAGTCACAAGAAGGCACCTTCCATCTCCGAGAAGACAGCCTGGTGTTCTCTGTGTAGGGTGGAAGCTGGTGGGAATGGCTACCTGTTTCAGATGAAGGTATTGTGGCTGCTGTTGGGGATTGTGAACAAAATGACGTTCAGTACGGGTTCACACGCCGACTGCACAATAACGTGGGGAGAGTTAATTTAGGCATATAAACTATTAGGAAAGTCACGTTAGACTGATGAATGGACTCTCTAAGGTCAAATAATGCTGATCTTGTTCATGTTGATCTTGTCTAGTGCACGTCCTGTTCAGTGTAACCTGTATGCCTTACTCTGTCCAAGTCTATTTCCACCCTATGATCTGTCTGGCCTTGCTTACTATGATCTGCCTCCACTGCTAATAAATAAAGTGTTTCCCTGTACTGAGTTCACGTGACAATAAATCAAACCAATAACTCCTGGGTAAAGTATGGAATGTCTGTTTTGGAAATAAGAGGCCGCTGCCACTCCTCATGTTTCAGCATCACCATTTTTCGTCTCTCACACTCTACAGGTTTAAACACTCAGCTTCTTCACTCTATCCTCATGTTACCATCATCCGTGTCTGTGGTACGGGAATCATTCCTTACAAAGGGCATCAAATCCGTACAGAGTGCCCCAAATACTCTCTCAGCAAGGTTCTACAACAGCAGAAAGATGGCTTTACTTATGTACTCGAATCATCTTACAATGAAGGACAGCATGCCATGACTGCACCCATTACTTACACAGGGTTTGATTCAGAGCAGTCAGCATAGACTAGTGTTTGGGAGATCATGCTTCCCAAATTTCTTAGAGTCCTTTGATGAGGTTTGATAAGTTTCACATGGCAGGCTGCTCAGGAAGGTTACAAAACGTAGAATGCGTGGGAACTGTCCAATTGGATACACAGTTGGCTTGATGGTAGGAAGCAGAGGGTTTAGTGGAAGATGCTTGTCAGACTGGAGGCTGGGTCCATTGCTGTTTGTTATCTATGATTTGGTTGAGAATGTACAAGGTATGATTAATAAGTTTGCAGATGTCACTAAAGTAAGTGGGAGCATGATCAGTGAGGAATTTTATCAGAATTTGCAGCAGGACCTTAATCAGTTGGGGAAATGGGCCGAGAAATGGAATTTAATATAGAAGCGTGAGGTCTTGCATTTTGGAAATTCAAATCAAGGTAGGAGTTTCATGGTGAATGGGAGGGCCTTAAGGGGTGCAGGGGGCAGAGAGATCTTGGTGCTCAGGTGCACGGTTCCCTGAGAGTGGAGTCACAGGTAGACAGGGCAGTGAAGAAGGCATTTGGCACAATGGCCTTCATCAGGCAGGATATTGAGTATAGAAGATGGGAATTTATGCTGCAGTTATACAGGACTTTGTTAAGGCCGCACTTGGAGTATTGTGTTCAGGTTTTGTCACTTTGTTTAAGGTAGGATGTTATTAAAGTAGAAAGATACAGAAGAAATTTACAAGGATGTTGCCAGGACCCAATGATCTGAGTTATAGGGAGAGGTTGGACAAGATAGGACATTTTCTTTAGCGTGTAGGAGACTGGGGGGAGTTGTTATAGAGCTGTATAAAATCACGAGGGGTATGGATAGGGTTAATGCTCTCAGTCTTTTTCCAAGGTGTAGAGAATCGAGGACGAGAGAGGATCAGTTTAACGTTAGAAGGAAAGGAATAAAAGGGAACCTAAGGGGCCACTTCTTTCAACAGAGGCTGGTACGTGGATGAGCTGCTCGCAGATGTAGTTGAGGGGGTAAATTAACAACATTTCAAAAGCATTTGGATAAATATCTGTATAGGAAAGGACTGGAAGGATATGGGCCAACTGCAGGGAAATGGGGTGAGCGTGGATGGACATTTACAAGGTGGAGTCGAACCCCTCTGTTAATTAAAACCAAACACCCAGAAAAGCTCACCTCACCTCGTAATCTGTTAAAATATGAGTGACACAGACCTCCTTTTAAACAAAACTTAACAAGTTAGTTTCTTAACCTTAATAGTGAACACTAAACACAACTATTCACAAATACAAGTCCCTCTTTCTTAGCTACTTACTATCTGACTCGAACTCTGTAAAAATATGCTGTTCCAACAACCCACATATTAAACATTACAATCTCAAGACCATACAGTCTCTATCTTCCCCGTTGTCTTCACTCTTTCAGCTGCATCTCCCTGGGTCTTTTTTTTATTGCAAGTAGGTTTGACATGAACATGTGTCTTTGAGAGAGAGTGTTTGAGATGGTCAGTTAGCACTCCTGCTCTACAGCAGTTGCTCTACTGTTGGATGGCAGTAGCTCTCCCTCCAGTGTTCAAAATGCTGGGTTCATATACTCCCATGATACAATAATTCTCATAATTTGATTGCTTTCCAGGTGTCCAAACAATAATATTCAAATTCTGTTGGCATCTGGTATCCTGAGCGTTATTTAAACTCTTTGGTTACATTTGAATGGCTGTCAAAACAGCAACCAAAACTCAGGAATCCATTTCTCAGCTAATGGTGACATGTGGAACAGTGTGACCTTCAGCTGGCATCTGTGGCTTTAATTTCTATTCAGCAAAACCCGATCTGTTTTAAAGTGTCCATACATGTTTTTTGTCTTCATAACATCTCCCCCCGCTTCAGAAAATAAAATGAACTAGCAGAATGAAAAGATGGCTACATTTGTTTTCCTCTAATTCTTAATCCCAATTTTATGAAATACCAAAGTGTTAATCTCAGTTATATCATTCATATTAATTCTGCACACCAATACAACACTGGAATAAGTCAAAACTTATCTACACTTTTTCCTTTAAATCCACGAAAACACATCTGCTATCACATTATAGGAGCCACAGCATGTACATTTTGTAAGTTTAAAGTCGGTAAGGTAAGACTCCAATGAATAGTCTCATATTCTGGTCTTTAAATATTCCAAAAAATGCGAGAGATTTGTCGTTGTCCACAACTATCTCCGACAATTTGTTTGTCATATACACATTAAAATATTGTCAGGCCAGTGTGGAACTTAATCATTCTTGTTCAATAAGTAACCTATCGGGTTCTCCATTTTAATTTTATGATTTTATCTTTAAGTTAATAACGTTCAACAATATATTCTGATTCATTTTCTGTGTGTGTGCATGTGTATGTGTGTGTATATATCTCTGTTGTACGTCCATTAGCCTTTCAGGACGGAACACCTCTGCCTGTTCAGGTTTTTCCTGCACCGTTACATCAAACAGGGTGTCAGTTCACTGAGCATCAACTCCTTTGTCTTTTTCGTTCGTTTTTTCCTTCCTGCTGTAACTTATGACAGTGGGATCTTGTTACACAGTCTGGAAAAAATCCTGGGTAATTTTCTTTAACTCACCAATTCCCTCATCTTCCTTTGGCTTCTCCACCACAAGGGGTGCCTCTCCCACCTCGCCTCCTGCTAAATCGTTCCCAAGAACAAACTCTATTCCTAGAACAGACACTCTGTTACTCACTGTCACTGTTACTTCCCCAATCTTGATTTGGCATTCCATCCTGATGTTACACAAGGGAATGCTTAATTTCTGTCCCATTCCACAAGTTATCACGCTCTTGATTAACATGTCAGAAAGAGTGAAAAAAACTTTCATCTCGTACTATTAGAGGGTGAGAGAAAGTGAGGGCGGCAGATGCTGGAGATGAGAGTTGAAAAGTGTGGGGCTGGAAAAGCACAGCATGTCGGCAGCATCCAAGGGGCAGGAGCATTGACGTTTCAGGCATACGTCCTTCATCAGGAAAGTGGGGCGTAAGGGAGGGGAAGGAGGTTGAGAAATAAATGGGTGGGGGGGGTGGAGCTGGGTGAAAGGGAGCTTGGAAGGCGATTGGTAGATGCAGGTGGGGTGTGATGGTGATATGTTGGAGAGGGGGTGATAGGACACCTATCGGTGGTAGGACAGCTGGAACCCTCAAACTGTACAGCATCAACGTTGACTTCATCAAATTCCAAATCTCCCTCCACCAACCTCTCCCAGATCCAACCGTTCAACCTAGCACCGCCCTCTTGAACTGCCCTAACAGGCCATCTTCCTTTCCACCTATCGACTCCACCCTCCCCTCCGACATATCACTATCACTCCTACCTACATCATCTTATTGCCTTCCCAGTGACCCTCCCACCAGCTCAGCTACTACTCTCGTATTTATCTTCCAGCCCCCTTGTCCCCCCACCACGTTCCGGACGATGGGTTTCTGCCTGATATTCGATTGTCCTGCTGTTCGGACGCTGCCTGATCTGTTGTGCTTTTCTGGCGCCTCACTTCCCAACTAATAGAGAGTGAGCAGATCCCTTATCTCACAAAATTATAATTTCTTATCCTTCTCCCCCTGTTCTTTCTGAGTAAACTTTATCTACAGAGCTGAATTCTTTAGAGAGATCAGGCACTGCCTCCATACCCAGCCCTTGCCTAGGCTGTGCAATGTCCTGCAGCTCCTCGGCTGCACTTGGGGTTTCCTTTACCAGTTTCACTAATGCCACTGGCTTAGCCTCTTCTACCGCATCTTTCCCCAAAGTGTCTTCCTTTAACGCCCAGCACGGTGTGTCCCAGCTTACTGCAGTGAAAACAACTTTTTCCCTGTGCCCTTCTTAAACCATCAGCACTGTAATATTATGTGTTCCACTCCCTTACAGTGAGAGCACCTGAGGCCTTTCACCACCTTTCAACCCCCTTGGGCTTCTTTCTTCACCTGTGGTAAACTATTATGAGCTACTGTTCGCTTTGTAATGTGTGATCTTCCCTTCTCCCAATTTCTATCCCCCACAGGATGAAATTCCTGCCAGAAGCTAAATTTCATCACATGCCACAATGCATATTTACCTGCCATTTCTGCCGCGCTTTTCACTTCTTGAACTTTCTATTCATTCACATGAATTTTCCTATCTCTGGAAGTGAGTCTTTTAACTTCTCCAGCAGATTAATCTTCCTTCAAGCCTCACAGGTCTTATCCATTTTTAAGGCCATAACCTACCTATCAAAATGACTGTGGTTAATTCTTTCAAACTCAATATAAGTCTGACCTGGTTCCGTCTCTATTTTTCCGAATTTCTGTCTATATGCTTCTAGTACCAATTCATAACGAATCAAAATAGCCAATTTGACATCTTGATAATGTCTGGATCCCTCGTCTGACAGCGCTGCACATACCTCACTAGCTGTGCCCACCAGATTAGTCTGAACTAGCATTACCCACAAGTTCACTGGACATGTCATCTGCCGTGTCATTTTTTCAAATGAAATAAAAAAAGTTTTGACATTTTTCTCACCGAAATATGACAAGTTACTAACCTAGTTGTATACATCCCTACGTTCTCCCTTCATCTCCATCTGTTAATTTAACTTTCTTACCTAATTCCCAACTTCTGAATTTCAATTCCCTCTCTCTTTCTTTCTCTTCTCTTTCTCTTTTTTCTCTCTCTGTTTCCGCCCCTTTATTATCTTCTAACTCCAGTTGCCACATTTGCAATTTAAGTTTTTATAACTCTACTGCAGTTGCCTATTTCTCTGATACATCAAAGTGCTTGACCAACTCCATTACAATTTCAGCTTCCCTTTTCTCCCTGGTTAAACCCAATTCCAACCTATTGGCTAATTCTAAAAAATGTCCTCCTTCTGTCTTTCTAAATTTCCTTGGAAAATTCGGGAACCTCTTCAGTAATGTTAAAAGCCATTTCCCTCACTTTTCATTTAACCAACCACAAGTAACAAAATTAAACGAATTTTCCCAATGGTTTCATTTGAAGCTCAAAGTCACTAATTGCAATGAGTTGGAATTTGCTGGGATCTGTTGTATCACAGATCTGTTCAAGTCTGTCCAAATGCCATATGGCAAGGCCCCAAACTGTTATAACATCAATGTCAAACCCCTCTGTTAATTAAAACCACATACCCAGAAAAGCTCACCTCACATCATAATCTGTCAAAACGTGAGCGACAGAGAACTCCTAAATTCCACTAATAAACAAAAAAAAACAATTTATATGTATGCAAGTTAGCTCACTGAGCTTGAAGGTATGTTTTCAGAAGTTTCGTCACCATGACTATGTTTCTTAAATTGGGTGATGTCATTTCCGGTTATTTTAACAATAGAATGTAGACAGAATCTAAATTGATGAGTTTATTGATGGACTTCTGCTTAGAATACCATTCCTCTAAGAAGGTCCTTGCGTGTCTTAGTATGTGTGTGTGCTTTGTCCCAGTCAAAGTGGTGCCCTTCTTTGTCTGTATGTATGGAACATAGTGATAGTGCGTTATGTCTTTTGGTGACTACTTGGTGTTCATGTATCCTCGTAACACGACAACAGGACAGTTTCAATGGTGGAAAAAAGATTTTATATATACTGTTTAATCAATGTGTGTGTGTGCAGATAAGTGACAAATGATGTATAAAATTGATAAAATATTAAAACATTATTTGATCCTCTCAACGTTCCCTCTTTTTCTGGGATTCCCAACTCTAATTTCTCATTCTTACCAGGATGTGTGCTCCAAATTCTTGATTCTGGTGTCCCAACTTATTTCAATATGTTGGCCTGCTGGGTTCTTTCCAAAGCTAGTGTCTGTCATATCATTGGAGACAAATATTCTGGCATCAGACTTAGCATTTGAACATATTACTCTGTTGTACGTGCACTGTACAAAGGACCACAGCACACAGGCATTGCCAAAATATTGGGGGATGTTCATCTGCTTCTTTCGAGAATGTGGTTTTCTCATTTTCCATATCTCCATATCTATATCCTCTCTCTCTCGTTCTCCCTTTGTAGCTGGTTTAGAATTCCACCAATTATTCTTCGTGTCCCATCTCTCAAAGCTCCTTCTTTTAGTTTACATCTCTTCAAGATGTAATGTGGTTATAATTAAGCAATGTAACTACAAAGACATGCGGGAGGAGCTGTCCAGAGTTAATTGGAAGGGGAGCTGAGCAGGAAAGACCATGGAGCAGCAATGGGAGGAGGTTCTGGGGATAATTTGGAAGATAATACAAGAAATGCAACCCCAAGAACATGAAACATACTCATGGGAGGACAAGGCAGCCATGAGTGTTAAGGCATCAATTCAAAAGAGAAAATATACAATGTGGTGAAGATGATTGGGAATCCAGAGAATTCATTGGCTCTGAAACTACATAACTCTGGTATCACTGACACTACAGAGCTCTTAATCATGGTCAGGGAAAGAAACAGAGGAAAAATAATCACTTTAAACACAGAAGATTGTATTTCTCAAGGAAAAAGATTCAGGTGAATTAAACATTTGAATTAAGATCAGTTAAGTACTTTTGCGGAATGTGTCAGATTGGAAGCAAGACCCGGGGAGACAGACCTCAGCAGAATGAGAGTTTGAAATTGAAGTATTTCCACATCAGAAACCAGGTTAGGTCACTGAGTGCAGGGCTGATGGGTGAATGGGTCTCAGTGAGAATTGGGGAACAGACAGCAGAATTGCATTGCAGATATTGCAGCTCCAAACTGCGTATTCATGTAGTGCTTTAGACCACAGCAGCAGGAGAAGCAGAACAGCATCCAACCACAACCTGTAACTTTTTGCCAGGATAACACCTCAGTCTGTCATTACCATCAACACCATCTATGGCTCAGTGACGAGTGTGGGTGAACATGTCAGAGTCAGAATCACATGAACCTTAACCTGATGCTAACTCATTAAAGCTACCAGACTTGACCAACAGATCTGAACGAAGCCCTGCAGTCCTGCCACATTCAGTTATAAATGGTGATGGACGATTAAACAAATGACTGGAGGAGAGGGCTCCACAAACATCCCCATCCTAAATAATGGAACAGACCTGCACATCAGTGTAAAAGAGAAGGATGTTTTATCTGCACCATCTTCTGCCAGAAGTGTTGAGTCGATGATAATCATCACCCACGCCATGATGCCCACAAAATCACAGATGCCAGTCTTCAACTAATGTGATTCGCTGCACGTGACATGAAGAAACAGCTGAACACAGTAGATATGACACAGGCAATGGGCCCTGACCCCATTCCTGCAATAGGACTGAAGACTTGTGCTGCACAACAAGCCGTGTCCATGGGGGAGCTTTCTCATTCCAGCTCCAACTCTGACATCTCCCTGGCAATGTTGAAAATTACTCAGCTAAGTCCCGTTCCCTAAAACGGGAATAATTACAATCTGATCATTTACCACCCCCTCAGTCCCATCACGACAGTCAAATTGGTGGGAGTTCTTTTTGACAGAGCTGTCAAGCAGCACAGAAATACCCTGCTCAGTGTTGTCTCTGACAGGTCCCCATGTGGAGATGGTGCTGTTGTGGAAATGTCACTGGATTACTAATCCAGACCAGGCTAATGCTCTGGCAGCAGGTGGAAGTTAAAGACAATTAATAAAATATCGAGATCTAAAATCTGGGGTCAGTAACAGTGACCTTGAAGCCAATATCGATTGTAAACAGAATTTCCTTCTCCAATGTACTTTTAGGAAGTGAATCTCCCGTGATTTCCTGGGCTGGCCTAAAACTGACTCCAAAGACCCTGACATGTGATAAACATTTCAATGGTCTCTGAAACGGCCAATCAAGGCACTCACTTGTATCAAACTGCTCCGAGGACTGAAAGGATGAAACCGGACAGAACATCCGGCCTCAGCATCAGTGTCGGAAAAGGGAATGGGAACACAGTCCTGTCGACCCTGCAGAGACCTCCTTCTTAACATCTGAGAGCTTGTGACAACATTTACCGAGCTTTCCCACAGACTGCACAGAAACAGCGGGAAAGGAGTAGGTCATACAACACATTGAGCCTCCCCCATTCTAGTTCATGGAAAAAAATCTCCTCAATGCAATTACCCCACATGATATACATATCCGTTAATGTGAGTAACCTTGGGAAGTTATAAAATAGGAAATGCAGTAGTACGTTTGGTCCATTGAGTTTGCTAACCAATTCCATGTAATGATGGTTGGCCCTTCATTTCCACACCGTACTCCTGCTCTCCCACCATCCCTTTACTGTCTCTAAATCCTTATTTATAATCAGTGTCTTGGTTTCCAGGTGCAAGCCAATTCCCCAGGGTCACCAGTCAGTGAGTGCAGACATTTATTCTCATCTCATTGCAGAGTGACCTGCCTTACCTAATACTGTGGTTCCTTGTTTTAGTCATCCCAGCCAGGGGAATATCATCCCTGCTTTTAATCTGTCTCACCCTGTCAGAGTTTTGTATATTTCACTGAGATCTCCACTCATTTTCCTAAACCCCATGGAATATTGGCCCAGTCACCCCAAACTCTGCTCCCACAACAAGCCTGTCATCCCAGAGATCAGTCTGGTCATCCTTCACTGCTCTCCCTCAATGTCAGTTGGTCCTTTATTAGGTAAGGAGACCAAGCCTGCACACAATACTGCACAATGCTCGAGATGGGATGTCTCCAAAGGCCTGTACAGCTGCAGTAAGACACCCTTTCTCCTGGACTCACATCCCCCTGAAATGAAGGTCAACACACCATTTATCTTCTTTACTGCTTTCTGTTTCTGCAATATTGCTTTCAGCGACATATGTACAAGGATATGCAGATCCTTTTCCGTGTTATAGCTCCCCACTTGGTGGGTCTGTGTACACTGGTCAGCGTGTCAATGCCATGCCCAGTATTGACTTCTGGTTACAGAACTCACTGCGCTGCAGGGACCTCAGAGGTTGATGCAGAAGGAAACAACAAAAAGGAGCATATGTCCCTTTGTAAATCAACGTGTTTCAACCAATCCTTTTCAAATTGTAGGATTCCAGTTTATCATTTCCACCAAAGGGCACACCGTCACCTCTATCCACATTGTTCTCCATCTGTCACGTATTTACCCATTCACTCCATTTGTCTTAGTCTTCTTGGTGCTTTTTTACATCCTCCGCACCCACTCACAATCCCACATCCATTAGTGCTGTCAGCAGGCTGGGATGTATTGTATCTGATTCCAGCAACCAAATATTTAAAGGACATTGTGAACAGCTGGGCCCCAAACACCGATCTCTGTGATACCTCAGCAACCGTCCTCTGTTAATTTCTATTTCTGTATTTCGTCAATCTGGGTGTCACTGGCTGGGCCAGCATTTATTGCCTGTCCCTAGTTGCTCTTGAGAAGGTGGTGGTGAGCTGCCTTGTTGAACACTGCAGTCCACCTGCTGTGGTTGACCTCCAATGCCATTAGGGAGAGAATCCCAGGATTCTGACCCAGCGACTGTGAAGGAGCTGTGATATATTTCCAAGTCAGGATGGTGAATGGCTTGGAGGGGAACCTAAAGATGATGGTATTTCCATACATCTGTAGCCCTTGTCCTTCTAGATAGAAGTGGTCATGAATTGGGAAGATGGTTTCTGAGGATCTTTGGTGAATCATTTCATTGCAGCATGTGGATAGTAAAACACTGCTGCTGCTGCGCGTTGATGGTGGAGCATTGTGAATGAAGGGACAGTCAAACTGGCTGCTTTGTCCTGGATGGTATAAAGCTTCTGGAGTGTTGTTGGGGCTGCACTCATCCAGGCAAACTGGGAGTCTTCTGTCACACTTCTGACCTATATTGTATTGACATGCATTGTAGATGATGGACAGAATTTTGGAAGTCAGGATGTGAGTTACTCGCCGCAGCATTCCTAGCTTCGGACTTGCTCTTATAGTTACAGTGTTCATGTGGGGAGACCAGTGAGTTTCTGAGCAATGATTACCCACCAGGACTTTGATACTGGGGGATTCAGTGATAGTACCACCATTGAATGCCAAGGGGCAGGTTAGATTGTATTTTATTGGTGATGGTCATGGTCTGGCATTCGTGTGGGCTGAACATTACTTGCCACTTGCCAGCCTGGATACTGTCCAGATCTTGTCGTGTTTGAACATGGACTGCTTCAGTATCTGAGGAGCCACAAATGTTGCAGAACATTGTACAATCATTGGCGAACATCCCCACTTCTGACCTTAACATGGAGGGAAGGTTATTGATGAAGCAGCCCTGAAGAAGTTTCTGTTCACTGCTCGAGGGACTCCTACAGACATGGAGCTGAGTTGACTGTCCTTCATCAACCATGACCATCTTCCTACGTGTCAGGTATGATTCTAAGCAGCGGGGATTTTGCCTCTGATACCCATTGAATCCAGTGTTGCTAAAGCACCTTGATACCACACAAGGTCGAATGCAGCCTTGAATTAAAGGGCTATCACTCTCACCCTACCTCTGGAATTCATCTCTTTTGTCCATGTTTGAATCAAGGTAATGAGGTCAGGAGTTGAGTGGCCCTGGTGGAGCCCAAACTGGGCGTCATTGACAGGGTATTGATGAGCAGGTTGCTGCTTAAAAGCACTGAGACCTTCCACCACTTTACTGATGATCGAGAGTAGACTGATGGAGTAGTAATTGGCCGGATTGGATTTGTTCTGCTTTTTATATACAGGAGATACTTGGGGTAATTTTCCACATAATCAGGAAAAGCCATTGTTGTAACTGTATTGAAACAGTTTGGCTGGGGGAGTGGCAAGTTATGGAGCACAAGTTTCCAGTACTATTGCCAGAATGTTGTCAGAGTATGGACCCCATAGAGTATCCCGTATCTCCAACCGTTTCTGGATATCGCGTGGACTGAATCGAATTGGTTGATGACTGGTAACTGAAACGCTGAGGACCACTGGAGGAGGCTGAAATGGATCATCCACTCAGCATTTCTGACTGAAAGTTGTTACGAGTGCATCAGCCTTATCTTATACACTGAAGTGCTGGGCTCTTCCATCATGGAGGAAGGCGTTATTTGTGAAACCTCTTCCTCCAATGAATTGTTTAATTGTCTCCAACGTTTCTCGACTAGATGTGGAAGGACTGCAGAGCTTAGATCTGAACCGTTGCTTGTGGGATCACTTAGCTCTGTCTATCACTTACTGCTTATGCTGTTTGGCCCACGAGTAGTCCTGTTTGGTGGCTTCACCAGGCTGACACTTCATTGTCAGTTTTGCCTGGTGCTGCTCCTGCCATCCTGCACATCCATTGAACCAATGTTGATCCTCTGGATTGATGGTAATTGTTGCGAGGGGGATATGCCAGGTCATGAGGTTGTGTGGCTGTACAATTCTGCTCCTATAGATGAACCACAGCACCTTATGGACACCCAGACTTGAACTGTTAGATCTGTTCGAAGTCTGCCCTATTTCGCACTGTGATAGTACCACCCAAAATGGTGAATGTTATTCTCAATGTGCAGGTGTGACTTTGTCTCCACAATGACTATGCGGTGGTCACTCTTACCGATACTGTCATGGACAGATACTTCTGCAATTGGCAGATTAGTAAGGCTGTGGTCAAGTGTATATTTTCCTCTTGTTGGTTCCTTCACTGCCTGCCGCAGAACCACTCTAGCAGTTATATCCTTTAGGACCCAGCCTTCTCGATCAATAATGCTGTAGCTGAGATACTGTTGGTGGTGAACATTGAGATACCCCACCCAGAATGCTACCCTCAGTGCTTCCTCCAAGTGTTGGTCAGCATGGAGGAGTACTGATACATCAGTTGAGAGATGCTGGTACTTGGTAATCAGCAGGAGGTTTCCTTTCCCAAATGCAAACTAATGCCATGGGATACGGAGACACTGTTGAGGACTCCAAGAGCAATTCCCTTCTAACTGCATCCCACTGTGCCGCCACCTCTGCTGTGTCCATCCTGCTGATGAGACAGGACATATCCGGGGAAGGTGATGGGGTGTCTAGGTCATAGTCATACTCACAGAATCATACCTTACAGACAATGTCAGGCTGTTGCTTGATGAGTCTGTTTATTTCTATTCACTGTTTACTGCCAGCTGTCCCATTCTCGAAACATGTCCATATATTCGCCCCAATCCACTCAGATTTGATATTGCAAATTGGGCTTGGAGCTTTACCAACATTTTCCTAAAAATCAAAATGTTTTACATCCATTACTGCTCTTTCATTTGTCAGCCAGTCTGCTTCTCAAACATAATTCCCATTTCATAAATCTATGTTAGTGTTGTCTATGACTATTACTTTCAGCCACAATAATTTCTGCTAAACCATTTACTTACTATGTTCTATGTTCCACGTACTCTATCATTTTCCCACACCAGACTTGGTTTTCCTTATATTGTTAGAAAGTTTTGTGAAGACAGAACTGAAGTAGTGGCTTCATAGTTCTGCCATTTCCCTGTTCCCCATTCTCCATTCTCTGGTTCCAAACTGTAAGGAAACTACACTTGTTTTCTCATATTTCTCACATTGACATAATTTAACAAGCTATTACAGTTCACACTTATAACCATTATGAATATAACTCTTCAGAAACCCATCAATTCCTGCCTTAAAATGCTCCAATAATTGACCTTCCACATGGTACACTCACAGGAGCAAAGACTCTGTGCCAACAGAAGTACAGCACGATCTATATTAGTCCCACTTTCTACAGCAGTCCCATAGCCTGGAATGTTATGACACTTCCAAGTGCTTGTCCAAGTACTTTTTAACGATTGTGAGGTTACTCGTGATAATTCCCCTCTCAGGAAGTAATCCCAGAAGCCCACACCTCGAGGTGAAAAAATGTTTAAATCATCTCTGAACCTCAAACTTTTCACTTTAAAAGTGTGCTCCTTTGTTCTTGAGCCTCTGACTAAAAGGAACAGCTGCTGTCTATCCCCCCTGTCCGTGTCGCTTATAATCTTATCCTTCTGAATCACTGACTCCTCAGCTTTCTCTGCTCCAAAGTAAACAACCCGAGCTTATCCAGCCTCTCTCCATAGCTGATATGTTCTACCCCAGGGAACATCCTGGTGAATCACCTCTGCACCCCTCCAGTGCAATCACATCCTTCCTGGAATGTGGCTCCCAGAGCTACATACAGTATTCCATTTTGGCCGAACCAAAGCCCTGTAAGGTCTTATATCTACACCCTGATTAGGAAACACAATACTCAAGGTCCAATTCTTAACTAGTCCATTAACCTGCCCAGCAGAAAGTGAGGACTGCAGATGCTGGAGATCAGTGCTTTAAAAATGTGTTGCTGGAAAAGCGCAGCAGGTCAGGCAGCATCAAAGGAGCAGGAGAATCGCCGTTTCGAGCATAAGCCCTTCTTCAGGAATCTGCCCGAAATGTCAATTCTCCTGCTCCTTTGATGCTGCCTGACCTGTTGCGCTTTTCCAGCAACACATTTTTAAGCATTAACCTGTCCAGTCACATTCAGGGATGTGTGGAGAAGCACAATCTGAGCTTCCCAGTGTGCTGCCATTCATTGAGTCCTCCCCTGCCTGGTTCCTTCTCCCAATGTGCATCACCTCACATTTATCAGGGTTACATTCCATCTGCCATTGATCTGCCCATCTGACCATTTCATCTGCATCTTCCTGTAACTTAAGGCCTTCCTCCTCACTGCGAACCAACTGGTCAATCTTTATGTCAAACGTACACTTACTTATCACACCTCCCTGACTCTCCACCGAGCCCCCTCCACATTCACATTTGTTTTTGTTATGAATAACACAAACAATAAGGGACACATCACTGATCCCTGTGGTACACCAGGGGACACTGGTCTCCAGTCACACAAACAGCCTTCTCTCACTACCCTCTGCCTCCTGCCACTAAGACAATTTTCGTTGTAACTTGTCAAGTTATCATTTATATTGTGAGATTTTACATTATTTTTCAGTTTCCCAGCTGGAAATTTGTCAAAGGCTTTCCTACAAAGCTAAAGAATCGACCTCCTCAAACTAATTCAATCAAATCCATTAGATGTCACTTCCTTCTGATAAAGTCATGATGGATTATCCCTGATCAGACCTTGAGACTCTGAATGGAGTTCAATTTTCTCCTTCCCTATTTTCTCCAGTAGTTTCCTTAACAGTGACCTAATACCCGCTCGTCTATAGTTCCCTGGTCTATCTCTCCCACCCGAACTGTGAAGTGGAATCGTGTTAGCAGTTCTCCAGTTCTCTGGCACCTCCCCTATGGTCAGATCCTAATTAAAATATTCAGTCAGGGTCTTTCCTCCATTCACCCCAACAGCCGCCTGTGATACAACTCATTCAGACATGGAGATAGGTCCAAATTTATACAGAACAAAGCCTCAAATCCTTTCTCGTATTTTACATCAATCTGTTCAAGAGTTTCCCATCCATCTCCTTGAATTCTGTACTTGTCTTCTCCGTCTCTAAAGTAAAATAGATGTGAAGGTCTCATGTAACAATCCATCAATGTTCTCCAGCTTGACACACAGATTGCCCCTTTGGTTTCTAATGGACACTAACTGTTTGCTGATTATTCTGCTCTACTTGTCCGTGTAGAATATCGTGGGATTCTCCCAGATCTCGCCTACTTGTACTTCTCCATGTCCCTGTTATTCAGTCCCCTCTGTGTTTCTAAGTTTCACTGCAACCACCTCTCATGTTTCAAAACTCGAGATCACAGGGTGAGTTTCCACATCAGAAAATCTTGCCGTTTTAGGGATGAATCTGAATAATACCTTTTGCAGTTCCTCTGTAGTCAATATCTTATTTCTTAGATTGGGACTCCGAACAATACAAAATACTCTCATGAACACTCGATACAACTGGTGCATGACGTCTTCTATATTCCAATTACAATCACCTGAATGTAAAACTAATTTTTTCTTTGCTATTTTCATATGTTCTTCCTAATACCTCTCGCTTTAACCTTTCTTATGAGCTTACTTTGTGAGTTTTTAAAAAAAATCTCATGAATATTCAACTCTACGTTATCCATTGGTTCTTCATTGCCTATGTCCACAAGAATCATCTTCAAACCATTCCAAAAAAAATGTTTGCCACTTCTGGTTTTCCTTTCATCGGTATATTCTCACACTCCCAAGTTATGTTATTACCTTCTACATATGTAGTCGCATGTTCTTTGTAATCGAGTCCAACAGACACCCGACTGCGGATGACAAGATAACTGCTCTGTAGTTCACCCCTCTCCATCTTCATCCTTTCTTAAACTGTTGGATAATATTTGTAACCTTTGCCTTATACAGATTGGCTAAATGACTTTCGAGAATGTGTCGGAAGATAAAGTAAAAATCCGCGATGCAATCAACATGTCTATTGCTGCTTCCTCATAAATCCTTGTATGAAGTACATCTGGTCTGTCAGATTTATAAATATTCAATCCAGCTTTCTTTTCAAAGATGACCTCAACATTGATAAGAATAATCTTAGACTTTACTTACACAAGTCCCATGGTCACTTGGTATTTCTGGAAGAATTTCTGGACATTCTTCCAATGAAGATAGACGCAAATAAACTGTTTCTTTTCCCTGAGATTTCTCTGTTCTCTGCAATAAACTATCCTGAACGCACACCAACTGTTCCACATTTGACCTTGTTTTTATTTTTTTTCATACCTTGATAGACTCTTTTTAGCAGTTTTTATGTTTTTCTTTCGTTTGCATGTTTTTTCTCTTTTCGATTTTCTTCTCAGTTTCTTGGTCATCCTTTGCTGGGTCCTACATTTCTCTGAATCCACTGGATTACTACAACTTGGCATTTTTCTAAGCTGCTTCCTTTCATCAAATAGGTAAGTGAAGGTGGGGTTGAAAGTGATACTCGGAGAGGAGGGTGGACCAGATTGATAGCAAGGAAGGTGGACGCATAGGAATGTACAAAAGGGCGGTGCTGACTTGGAGGTTGGAGTGGGATAGGGTGGGATGAGGGGAAATGGGGAAATCCACTATGATCCCCTGTGTTTGGAGGGTCCCAAGGCAGAAGAGGAGGCTTCCTTCCTGCAGGCTTCTGGTGGCTCGGGTTTGGCGATGGAGCAGGTCCAGGACCCTCATGTCCTTGGCAGAGTGGGAAGGGGAGTTAAAGTGCTCAGCCACAAGGCGATGGAATTGTTCAATGAGGCTGTCCCAGAGATGTTCTCTGAAATGTTCCACAAGTTGACCTTCTGCCTCGCCAATGTAGAGAAGAACACATTGGGTTCAATGGATGCAGTAGATGAGGCGGTCTGTCTCCCTTCATCACCTATCACTTTCAACCCTACCTTCATCTACCTACCGCAATCCCTGCTAACCTCCCCCCTGCCTCACCCCCTTCTCATTTATCCCTCAGCCCCCTTGGCCCATAAGCTTCATTCCTGATGAAGGGCTTATGCCCGAAACATCGATTTATCTGCTCTTAGTATGCTGCCTGACTGTGCTTTTCCATCACCACACTCTTCGCCTCTGATCTCCAGCATCTGTAGTCCCGACTTTCTCCTCACACCTTGATGGCTTGCATGACTCATATTTATAACAGTTACTTCAAATAAAACAAAAAACTGTCGTGTACTCAAACAGCATAAAAGAAAACCAGTACATTGTGATCACTGTTCCCAAAATGTCCTTTCCAGCAAATTTTTCAATTAGCTCTTCTGATCACTCAACACCAATTCCTAAATCACCTGATATCGAGCTCAGTGCTTAACATAATGCTCATGTAAACCATCTCACACGTGGTCTTGAAATCCATTTTTCCCAGCATTAGCATTCAATTGGGTTAACAGAGTTTAGATATAACTTAAACAGTACATTATCACTGCAGTAGCCACAAATGTGTATATCTCATTTCCTGTTTTATAACATACCCAACATTTGTATTGCAGCTTTCACTTTGATATATAACTCCCATCAATGTTTGCTCCTCCTTGCTATTTTTTTAATCTCCACCTTACTAGATTCTGTGGAATCTGAGCGATGTGGGCTCTGGGGAGATTGATGGTAGAGATCATCTCGCCACATCATTTATGATCTTCTCAAACTTTAATTACTCCAGATCTCCCGTTATGCTGATGGAGTAGAGAAGGACAATGATCTTCCAACAATGCTCTGTATTCCCCCAGAGAGCTGAGACTGCTCTAACCTGGGTGGGAACCTTCCAACAGGCCGGTAAAGTGTTGCTGCTGCTGTACAGGCTCTTAGTGAGATCACATCTAGAGTAGTGTGTACAGATTTAATCTCTTCAATGAAGAAAGGATGTTGTTATATTGGAAGCAGCTCAGAGATGGTTCCCTCAACTGATTCCTGCAATGAAGGCGCGAACTTATAATGAAATGATGATCAGGTTGACCCAGTAGCCATTGGAGTTTACAAAGATTAAAGATGATCTTATTTGAACATAAATGGCAGAAGGAGTGAAGGAGTGAAGTGAATTACACAGATAGTGGAGGAATCCGTTCCGTTCTCCAGCCTGTTACACAGGAACAACAGGAGGATATTCAGACCTTCGACCCTGTTACACCAAAACAGGACGAGGCTATTCAGCCCCTGGAGCCTGATATACATTTAGAGAAGGAGGCCAATCAGCCAGTCGAGCCTATAACAGTAGGCCATGCTGCACCAGTATCCTGTTAAACAGCAACAGGATCAGTCCATTCAGCCTCCTCAAGTCTGTAACATAGGAACTGGAAGAGGTCACACAGTGACTGGAGATTGTTACACTGGGATAACAGGAGGCCATTCAGACCCACCGAGCCTATTGCAAGGGAATTGGATAAGGATTAAAAACTATCTGACACTTCTTTCATGAGAAAGGAAGAGGCAATTTAGACACGTGTCTGTTGTGTGGGAACAAGAGAAGACCAATCAATCCCTCGGTCCCATCTCCGGGATACATGAGGAGACCGTTCAGTATTTCCACCTGTTATAGAGAAGTATGAGAAGACCCATCAGCCCCTCAAAATGTTACACAGCAACAGTAAGATTCCATAATCTCCCAATCCTCTAAAGCATCAACAGGAGGATGTCATTCTGGCCTTGGAGATGGTAACATGTGAACACCAGAAAGACGTCAGCCCATCGATTTTGTACACCAGCAGGATGATGAGTCCATTCAGCCACACGTGGCTCTTACACAGCATTTGGACCAAATCTCTTAAAAACGTGTGCCTTTTAAACAGGAATTCAAAGAAAACGTAAAGCTTTTCGAAAGGGAAGAACTTGTAATAATGGTATACATTAGGGACGAAAGTGTAACAATAAACTATTGTAATTTAAGGCAAATTGTTAGAGTCCATTGTTCAGGATATTTGCAAAGTTAAACCACAATCCATCTGAGTCAACATGGTTTTACGAAGGCTAAACCGTGTCTGAATTGTTTGCTTGAGTTATTTGAAGATGTCACAAACAAGGTGGGTCGTGGGAATCCTGGAGATGGAACATATCTGGCCTTCCTGAAGGCATTGGATATG
The DNA here is from genome assembly GCF_020745735.1 of Hemiscyllium ocellatum. Taxonomy (NCBI): domain Eukaryota; kingdom Metazoa; phylum Chordata; class Chondrichthyes; order Orectolobiformes; family Hemiscylliidae; genus Hemiscyllium; species Hemiscyllium ocellatum. Next base: position 59,324 of record NW_026868024.1, on the reverse strand, counting down.
TCGCTTCTCCAAAGAGTAAGTGGTAAGATCAGACAACATGGGTCTAGGAGTAATTTATTAGCTTGGATGGAGGATTGGTTAACCAACAAAATGGAGTCAGATGGAATAAATGTATAATTTTCTTTTGGCAAATGCAATTTGTGGGGTGACATTGATTTCAGGACTCATGCCTCAACCATTTGCGATCGATGGAATGACTGTACTCTGTTGATGGGATCGAAAATACGATGCCACATTTTCAGATGACACTAACATCGGTGGGAAATTACTTCAGAATGATGGTGCAAGAGATTTTAAATCTATATGGATAGGTTGGGTGAATGGGCCAACATTTAGCAAGGAAAATTAAAGTGAAGAAATATGGGGCTTTTAGGGTGTATGTTTGCTCGCTGATCTGTGGGTTTGATATCCAGACATTTCGTTACCTGGCGAGGTAACATCATCAGTGGCGACCTCCAAGTGAAGCGAAGCTGTTGTCTCCTGCTTTCTATTTATATCTTTCTCCTGGATGGGGTTCCTGGGGTTTGTGGTGATGTCATTTCCTGTTCGTTTTCTGAGAGATTGATAGATGGCATCTAAATCTATATGTTTGTTTCTGGCGTTGTGTTTGGAGTGCCACCACAAAGAAAAGCCACCATTTCGACTGGGACAACACATCTATCCTGGGACAGGCTAAGCAAAGACATGCCAGAGAATTCCTAGAGGCCTGGCACTCCAACCACAACGACATAAACAAACACATAGATCTAGATGCCATCTATCAACTCCTCAGAAAACGAACCGGAAATGACATCACCACAAACCCCAGGAACCCCATCCAGGAGAAAGATATAAATAGAAAGCAGGAGACAACAGCTTCGCTTCACTTGGAGGTCGCCACCATTGATGTTATCTAGCCAGGTAATGAAACGTCTGGATATCAAACCTACAGCTCAGCCAGCAAACCAACATCCTAAATCTCAACCTGAGCTACAAACCTTCACAAACCTTGCAAAAGCCATGAGCGCAACACGCTACAACTTGCCCGTAGATGGGAAAGGAATGCCATCCGAGAGAGTTCCACTCGCGAACAACTGTACTTCCTGCATGAATGTTTAAGAAAACAACTACTGCCAAAATGTCTGCAATATAAACGCCGATAAAAACACCTCAAGCCAAAAGTTTAACAGAACAAAACGGCCGCAGAATGCTCCGAGAATTAATCAATGACGCCCACCACAGACTCTGAAAATACAAACGGGAAATTGCGCGCCAAAAGCCGTTATTCAAACAAGCAACAAACCAAGTATGGTCAGACGTGATAGAACAAGCCATCAACACCAAACACCGACAAAGACAGATAAAGAAAAATCGGGACGTGAAGAAAAAACTGGACAAACTCACAAAAAAAACACAAAACCGATAACACAGGGGCATGGATAAAGAACTTATCAGACCGGACCCTATCAGACACAGAAAAAGCGGTACTAGTCAAAGGATTAAATTTCAATTACCGAGACGCTGACAAGAAGGAATTACTTGCGGCATTAGAAACCACATTGAAGGACAACAATCTCATGGAAGAAACACAACAAACGATCAGACAGACAGTTGCACCTATTCTCAGCCGAAAGAGGGAAGGAAACAAACTGACCACACAAGAAAATAAAGCCCTAGAAAACCTCAAAAAAGACAAAGACATCATTATATTACCTGAAGACAAAGGTCGCTCACAGTCATCCTGAACAGAAGGGACTACATAGAAAAAGCTAATGCACTACTCGCAGGCACCAACACCTACCAACAGGTGGCGCTTGACCCGACCACACAACTAGGAAACAAAATTACTTATCTCCTAAGAAAATTACACAATTCCGGACAATTAAACAAGACAGAATTCCAGAAAATGAAACCCAATGGGACCAATACCCCACAATTCTACGGACTACCAAGAATCCATAAACCAGGAGGCCCCCTCAGACCTATAGTCGCACTACCCGAACACCAATTTACAGACTAGCCAAAGAACTACACGCAAGACTAAAATACCTAGTAGAAGATTCACAACACTCCATCCACTCCACCCAGGAAGTCCTAAAAATCATCAAAAACGCCAACATAGAGGAAGACGAAGCAATGATCTCATTCGACATAACAGCACTGTTCACCTCCTTTAACATCGACCTGGCAACAGAAACACTTACCACACTTTTAGAAGAGACCATCACACACACACCAACCACCATCAATCACATTACCAACGAAAATATCATGAAGCTAATGGACCTGTGCCTCACCACCCACTTCACCTTCAAAAACATAGTCTACAAGCAAACCAACGACACACCCATGGGATCTCCACTTTATCAGGATTCATAGTAGAAGCGGTAATGCAAGGACTAGAACAAACAGCCCTACCAATCATCAAACCAAGTATCTGGGTTCGCTATGTAGATGACATTTTTGGCATCACAAAATGAAACAAGACAGAAGAGACATTTAACATCATCAACAACACTCTCACAGGCATAAAGGTCACCAAGGAGGAAGAAACCGACAACAAACTCGCATTCCTGGACGTCACAGTCGAAAGAAAGGACAATGGAGAACTACAAACCTGCATATAGAGAAAACCGACCAACACTTACCAAATACTTAACTACACCAGCAATCATCCCAACACACACAAACGAAGCTGTATCAGGACACTATTCCAACGAGCCACCACACACTGTGGCTCAGACGAGATACGCAAAACAGCGGAGAACCACCTATACGACGTATTCAAGATGAACGGATACTCAAGAAATACAGTGCGCAGATTCCTCAAGGACAAACCACGACAATCAGACCAAACACAGCCAGAAACCCTAACCACCTTACCATACATCAAAGAAGTTTCAGAAATGACAGTCAGACTACTGAGACTCCTCGGAATCCTAGTAGCACACAAACCCACCAACACTCTCAAACAAAAACTAACAAACTTAAAAGACACAGTACAACCCATGGACAAAACCAATGACATCTACAAAATTCCATGCAAGGACTGCCACAAACACTATGTAGGACAAACAGGAAGAAAGTTAACCACCAGGATACACGAACACCAGCTAGCCACAAAAAGACACGACTCTCTCTCACTCATAGCCCTACACACGGATGAAAAAATCCACCATTTTGACTGGGATAACACATCTATCTTGGGACAGGCTAAGCAAAGGCATGCCAGAGAATTCCTAGAGGCCTGGCACTCCAACCACAACGCCATAAACAACACATACATCTAGATGCCATCAATCAACTCCTCAGAAAACGAACCGGAAATGACATCACCACAAACCCCAGGAACCCCATCCAGGAGAAAGATATAAATAGAAAGCAGGAGACAACAGCTTCGCTTCACTTGGAGGTCGCCACCATTGATGTTACCTAGCCAGGTAATGAAACGTCTGGATATCAAACCTACAACTCAGCCAGCAAACCAACATCCTAAATCTCAACCTGAGCTACAAACCTTCACAAACCTTGAGAAAAAAAAGGTGCTATTCAAGTTGGCCAGTATTAATGGAGAGACAAATTATTGTCTAAATGGCGAGAAAGTTCAAAGTGCTTAGGTGCAGAGGGATCTGGATGTCTGCTTGCATATCACAGAAAACCTGCATGCGGTTAATGCAAGTAATGAGAAATGCAAGCATAATTTCAGTGTTTACTTATAAAAGGATAGAGTAGGGAGTGTTGGTGTAGCTATGCAAGGCATTTGTGAGGATACAACTGAAGTACAGTTTGGGTGTCCTGCAGAATGAATTATTTCCCTTGTCGGCAATTAAGAAGAGCTTCATTACATTGATTCCATGTTTGAAGTGTTTGTCTTATGAAGAGAAATTGAGCACTTTAGGCCTACACGCTCGAGTTTATAAGAATGAAAGGAAATCTCATTGAGTTCTGTAAAATTCGAAAAGTAATTGAAAGTGTAGATGTGGGTGGATTTTTTTTCATGTGGCGCAATCTACAACAAGAGACTAGAGTGTTAGGATGGAGAGATGGCACGAAAAAGGAATAGAGGCCGAGTTGACATCAGCCTCATCGAACGGTTGGATTCCTCACAGATGCGCATTGTTCTTATTCAACTCTTCAACTGTGTTGTACAGGAATGAGGGAGGATTGGGTATAATACAGGAAGCAGGCGCTCAGGATAAATCAGTTAGAGAGAACGTAACCAGTTACGCCACACAGTGACCAGCGCTGGGTTCTCAACTATTTACATTCTATATTAATGATCAGGAAGATGGAACAGATATACAGATGCTGCGTTTGGTGATGTCGCTGTGATAAGCAAGAGATTAAATTATCAAGAGAGGGTGGAGAGTCTGCAAATAGATTCAGAGAGGTAAAGACAATAGATAATAGTTTGTCAGGTGGAATCTAACATGATATAACTTGTCATTTCATTTACAGAAATAATGGAAGGCAGTATGTTACTGAAATGGAGAGGGATTACAGGACTTAGTAATACTGTGTACTGGGAGGTTCACTCAGACCCGTTCAGAAATGGCAGGTTTTGCTCCATCCCTGTTTGTCAGCTCCAGACACTCCAAGTGACCCCATTGCTCTCCGTACAAATGGAATACTTTGATGTGGTTGATTGATGGTGGGGATGGTGTTTTGAAACCTGCATCAAGCGGATGTCCTTTATCCAAGATATATTCATTTCTTTCCACGTGGAGACCCGATGACGATGAAAATGGCTGACTGCTTCTGAATGAAGAGGCCATGACTGCTACCAGGACAGTGGGTATTCACCAACATGATATACTGTGCATGCGTTACATTAATAGAGAGAGAAATTCTCTCCCCATTGACGTGGGTACTCTGCAGATGCACTGTACACCATCGGAAATCCCACTATACTGGATATACCTGGAAGTGCCCTGCTGTGGGAGAAACAATGTATTCACCTCATCCGCCATGTATATCCTCCATCACCGAATGGTGACATTGATGTTGAGATATTGGGAAATGATGGATGTGTCACCTTGTCCAGCCTGGAATGTTCTGGATCATAGAAGCTGTATGAGAAACAGTAACCCTAACAGCCACTGCCAGCACCATCCTCCCCCTGGTGTGAAACTGCAGGTCGTGTTGAAGGAGGTGGAGGTGATACCATTCTATGACCAGCTCCTTGTTCAATCAGTGTCCCCTCACACTCTGCTCCTGGGTTAAGTGAAGCTTGGGAAGCTGTACCTGGAAAACCCAATGTGGATACAGCAGATCCCTTTCCCCACACACACTCACTGCGTGGTTTCAGAGTTCCCCTCTCTGCAGCCTCTGCTCCATTCGTTGTTCATGTAACAGACTCAGATGCTGCATCCAGAGTTGGGTCACCAAATCCTCAGGTCTCCCTGCATGTCTGAGGCAGCTCACAGCACATCCTCCAGCAAACCATCCGCAGCCCCTCCAATTAATTTTCAATTACAGGATTCATCACAAATCCCTTGGCTACAAGTGTTGTGGACCAGTCCAGATCTCCCCAAAATATTTTAAGAAGGCCGCTTAGACCCAAACCTTTCCTTATTTTGAATATAGATGGGAGGTGTGCATTCCAGATATGTTGCGACTGGTCAAACCACTCACCATTAAGCAAAATATAATCTATTCAAATGCTTTAGTTAAAATAAAATCAAAGAAAAGAATATTTTGGGAGAGCTTATATGTTGGAACACTTGCACAAACAATAGATACCGCTCCTTCTTGGTTTACACTGCTTTGCTTTGTATATTCAAATACAGATCCTTACAGCAGTTTGCCAATCCCGGAGGTTACAACATCAACAGAGATCTCAGAGAGAAAAGCAGCTGTGGATCATTTATTGAAACTTCCAACCCTTCTAGGATCCCCAGTAGCTTCTGAATGCTGCAGCTAAAAACAAAATGAGGAAACCTGGTCTGGGAGAGCTGGCCACTGCCCTTCCATTGTAACCACCGTTTTAATGAAACCTAAAATCTCAGTTATTTACTTAAACTGTTTTCAGACAGCAGTTCTGCACGTCTGCCTTTAAAACCTCTCTTCAAAAAAAAACAAGAGAAAATAAACGTTTTACAATGATAGTATCTTCACAACTCATTCTTTAATAAAATAATCCATCAATACACAAATGTGGATTCATTTTAGACCTCCTAATATTCCTCTATTAGTAGACGGAAATGTATATATATATTACATTGACTCTGAGCATACAAATGTTCACAACTATTTCGATTTCAGTCATTTTACTCCTGCCACAGAATGCCTTTGTCTTTCTTCATCCAAGTCTCCACAAGGTGTCAAAATTTAGGTTTTCTCGCCCTGTCACCTGTGTAGTTTCAAATTGAATGGTAGCTAAAATAAGCTCAATCGAAACAGACTGGTATTTTTCTCCCTAAACTTCTCCAAAAACTTTAAGGGGTCACGATCAGTGAAAAAGATTTGTCTTATGTATGTTATTGGCAATGTAAATCTGAAATGTTGTAACGCCAACACCAAGCTGAAGGCCTCCTTCCCCATTGTGGAATAAATCTGTTGATGTTTCCACTGGACTCTCCAACCACGCGTTACATAATGGAGCACTTCTCATATTTTCAATAGTCCTTCTGAATGACATAGCTCCCCATGTCTCAGCATAAAAGACTTACATGTTTCCGTCCCTCTTAATGCTCTACCCTCTTTACCTGCTACTACTGGCCTATGCCAGTAAACCTTACTCTCACAGGTATATGTTTTAAGAAGATCTCACACATTCTTCAATCTCTCACAGAAACCAAACTTTGATTTCTGAACTCAATCAGCATAATCAGCCATTTCAGCTTCTCACCTTGCCATTTTAACTCTCAGCTCTTCCACACGAGTTCTCACGACTGCAGGAAGTGAATTGTTGAACTTCTTCAAAATAAGAATCTCTCTAAGAGTGTCATAGGTTTGCTCTGTTTTTAATACCTTTACCCACTTTTCAAAATTACTTTGTTTGATCCTTTCAAACTCAATGCGCGTTTAACCAGAGACCCTTTTTTAGATTCCTGTAATGCTGTCTGTCAGCTTCTGGCACAAGTTCATATGCACTTCGGATGGCTTTCTTCACCTCCTCATACTGGCCAGATACCTCCTCCGATAGGGAAGCAAATACCTATCAGCTTTGTTTGGATCAACTAAATCCACATGGTCACTGGTGTCTGCATTTGTTCAGTCACTTCTCAAACGAAATTCAAAAGGCTTCCCCATCCTTCTCATCAAATTTGGAGAATGCCTGGATGCATTTAAACAGAACCCCATTAGGCCATTGTTTACAATAGGGTTGCTCAACCTCACTAACCTCCACATCCAGCCGACCGTCTACCTTCATCACCGCCCTCTCTGTCAACTTTCCTCTCTAATTGCTAACTTTTTAAGTTGAAACTCTCTGCTTTTCTTCTGTCCTTTTCTCTTTTTCTTCTTCATTTCCCTTTCTTTTATTTCTACTTTTCACCATAATTCAAACTGTTTCAATTCCTTCTCATGTTCAAAGTGCCTCATTTGAAATTGAATTCCAGCCATTTCCAAAGAGTCTGATGGCGTTTCCACCAAATGTAATTGCCGAGCTATCGCTGTAATTATCTCACATTTTCTCACAGACAATCGCAACCCCAACTCCAGCTTGTCTGTCAATTCCTACAGTTTTGCCTTCATTACCTTTTGCAAAACACCCAACTTCACTTTTCCACATCCAGAGAACTCTTGGTGACTGAATCTTTATACATAAAATGCCAACCGAATTCAACATCGTGAAAAAAGACACTGGCAACTACCATACGCGACCTTTGAACCCAATACTCTCCTGGTGCATTCTCTCCAGTGTCTGCATGAGCTTATTCTGGATGCTTTGAATTCCCCCACAATCCAAAGATGTGCATGTCAGGTGTATTGGCCATGATAAATTGTTCATAGTTTTCAGGGATGTGTGGGTTAGGTGCCTTAGTCGGGGTGGATGTGTAATAATAGGGTAAAGGAATGGGTCTGGGTGGGTTACTCCTCGTAGGGTCGGTGTGGACATGTTGGGTCGAATGGCCTGTTGGCATACTGTATGGATTGTAATTCTAAACCCAATTTGGTATTATCGACTTAGAACCAGACAAGAGACCCCAGTTTGCTATAGACAACCAGACCGCCTCAAACTATTTTAAGAAGGTAGCTTGGATGCCAATCTTTCCTTATTTTAATGGTAGATGTGAAGTGGGAGTTCCAGATGTGATGCTACTAGTCAAACCACTCACCATTAAGTAAAACGCAATATATTTAAACACTCTAATGAAAATCCAGACAAAATGAAGAGGAATTTAGAATAACTTAAATATTGGAAATCTTAACCGAATAATGGATGCAGTACCTTCTACAAATGAACTGTTCCAATATACTAACATCACCTAAACACACCCCTTGGTAAAAAGGAACATTCAGACATGTGTTCTTGCATACGGTTCTCCAATCCAGGAGGAAACAGCATCAAGTGAGGTTCCAGAGAGAATAGCAGCTCGGGATAATTTACTAAAACTTCCAACCTCCTGGGACCCCAAGCACCTGGTGATTGTTATAGCTACAATAAAAAGAAACCTAGAAAGCCTGGTCTGTGCCAGCTGGCCACTGTTACTACAATTTATTTTTTAAAAACCCTAAAAGCCCCGTAATTTATTTACTTGAGCCGTTTTCAGTAGGCAGTTTGGCCTTTAAGATCTCTTACTAAAAAAAAGGATAAAATAACCTTTTATTAAAAAAAAAGTGACAGCATTATCAGGCAATTTAGATGCCTGGTCCTTTACTCAGTGGGCTTCCTCGTGTTACTGATCGCAAGATCACCAGAGAGGGACAGCCACAGGTACTGACCAAGTTACAAGGATGTTTCTCATAACTTCTGAAACACGCCTACCATGGACCATCATATGGGACATACCAGGAAGTGAACAACCGCTTATCACACCCCATTTCATTATTTCTGAGCAACACAATGCCAGCACTCGATACACTAGGGAGCCAAAACCCAAGGCCAGGGAAAGATACAAAGGGACAGAGAGATTCACATTAAAGACTGAAATAGACAGTTAATTAACTGAAAAGATGTTGTGGAAATATGGGGAAAAAGTCAGGGCAGTGGGACTAACTGGAGAAGTGAGATCTTCGTGAGTAAAATTACAAGAATGAGAACATTCAATAAAGGCATTGCCAGATTAGGTGAAATGGTTTGTTACATCAAATTCTGAGTCTGCTTCACAGAACACCACAAACAACATTAACTGGGACAAGATGACAGCCCTGTATGGAGAGCTGTGCAGATCATGCTCGCGTGTTGCTCAGTAAATTGCAGTATCTGCCCAGTAGGGGAAGGTTTGCTCTCTCTTCATGTGTGTGTGTGTTCATCAGAGAGAGAGAGAGAGAGAGAGCATGTGTGCGCGTGATTGACGTGGTTAAATGAGAAACTCATTGTCTGAGAAAAAAACGCACATGAGGAAAACAATTTTAAATACGAACAACTGGCAGGCTTTTTGTTAATCAACAGAGAGAACGAGGGAAGTTTCATGGACAGATAAGGTAAAGTGTTTGAGAATGTTAAAATAAAGGCATTCCCAGACACAACAGCAATATACGTCAGCGTGCATGAATGACAGATGGGTGGGAGTTTGGTGTGAGTCTGAATCAGATTTGTTTGGGCAGGTTTGAAGCCGGGAGCATCAGCAGCAGATTCTTGCCTTCATTAAGACTGTATTTCATATCTCAAGATTCAAACAGCAGATGGAATAAACCAGTGAGACATATTCTGGAGTGATGAGTATTTCAAGTTAGAAATGGTCAAGGAATGGTGTCAAGAATCAGCTCAGTGTCAAAGGGATCTCCCACATTTGTGACGTGTCTGCTTCTGCTGCAGATATTGTCCAGGGATGGGATGGAAACAGTAGAGGAAGTGGAGTTTGTAACCAGAACAGTAGACAATGGCCTCCATGCTCTTAACAGCAAAGGCAATGATATAATGAATTGTGGTTCTCCCCTGAAACAGAATAGGTCAACATAGAGACCCGGAGTAACACTGCCAGAGCAGAGAGCGAGACAGTAATTGAACACCTTCATTGATGTCAGTTAGTAGTGGTCTGTAAAGTGAATATCTGGATTGAGAGATTCCACTGGAACAATAATTTTGGCAAGAAGTGTAGACTATATGAAATAACAGTAATACAGTCATAACTGGTTTATAGAAAACAAAATCTGGACAGTGACACTCACCAGGAACACCAACGATAGCCAGGAAGGGATAATAGAAGTATTTAAAAATGAGAAGAGCGTAATAGATCCGCCATGATAATGACAACCAATCAACTGCAGAAAGATACCAAACATAATATGATAAGCTCCTGTCTATTGTTGAAATATTCCTCTCTAATGTTCTCAGATTATGATCCATTGTTGGAATATTCCAGTCTAATGTTCCCAGATTCTGATCCATTGTTTGAATATTCCAGTCTAATGTTCTCAAACTCTGATCCATTGTTGGAACATTCCCGTCTAATGTTCTCTCCTAAGAGTCTGATCTCTCCTCCCCCACTCTCTGGATCTGCTGATCCCCGGCAGTGCTGTCGGTGATGGTCCCGCTCATGTTGTGGGTTGACACATTGTACGGAGGCTATTTATCATTAAAAGATGGAAACTCTCCACTGTGATAATTAGAATCCATGGAGGTTGGCATTAATCACAGTCACTGAACAAACAGACTCAGTTAACAAGTTCCATACATCACTTTTCATTTATTGGTTTTGGATGGAATAGTTGAAGGTTGCTGAGGGATGGACCATAAATCTTTCAATCTTTTTAATCTTTTTTTTCCTTGTATATGAGAATATTAACAGAACACTGCAGCAGTCTATATATGTCCCACTCTGTTTATGAAAGGAGGCGGTTATAAATAAAAACAGATCGGCTGCATAATAAGAAGTCGGGTGGGCAAGTTTCTAGATACCTGAACACAAAGTGCGGTACTTATTGACCAGTGTGAGGCTACTCATGGTTTTAATGCCCTGTTATCAAATCCTTTCATAACTTTGAGACAGAGCATTGAGACTGCTACTCAGGAACTGGCCAAAACAATTCTGTTCCAATGGGCCTCTTACAGAGGGATAAGAGAAAGCCATTCAGCCCATATTAGTCTGTTGCTACTTGAAAAGGTGGAAAACTGGAATATTGGCGCATTTTGCCAACAGAATCATTCAAAACAAAGAGATGTGTCACTGCAGCTGTATGAGGTGTTACTGAGAGGGCACCTGGAGTACATTGTGTTCTCTGTGTTTCTGTAACTGAGAATGGTTGGACCCCATTAGATACAGTTTACCGGCAGTGCGTAATCCACGGGTTGCTGTGTCATTTGATGTCTCGGGTCTGTTACACAGGGACAGGAGGATGCCATGAAGTCTCTTGAGTCTATTTCAGAGGGACATGAGGAGGTCATTCAGCCTCTCCAGTCTATTACAGAGGGACAGGAGGAGCCTATTCAGCCTCTCGAACCTGTTCCAGAGGGGCAGGAAGTGTTTATTTAACTTTCAAATCTGTTACACATAAATATTAGTTTCAAACTAGTTGTGGAATAGAAACGACCTGATGTAAACATTAAAGTTCCTACTTTGAATAAGGTCAATTTTGAAAGTGTTAGGTGAGCCCTGTGAAAGGTTAATTAGGATACCCTATTCGCAGGTAAAGGGATGGTTGGAAAATGCAAGGCGATTACAACTTGGTGTCAGAGAGTCCAGAACCATCGTGTTCCTATTAGTGAGATGGGCAAGGCTGGTGGGTGCAGGGAGTGCTGGATGGCTAGATATATTGATGCTCTGGTCAAGGTAAGGAAGGAGGCATATGTCAGGTAAACAGAGCTGAGATCAAGTGAGTCCCGAGAGGGGTATCAGGGAAGTAAGTGTATAGTCAATGGGGAACTCCAGCCAGAAAAATATGGACATGAGATGGCTTTAGAAATAGGGTTAACGAGGCATTGAAGCAACAGTACACGTCTTTTAATGGCAAAATATTAACTAGGGAGAGAATAGGGCACCTTACAGGTCAGTAAGGCTACCTATGTGCGTAACCATAGGAGATGGGAGGGTCACTAAACAAGTATTTCTCCTCAGTATTTGATGTAGAGGAGATTACAACAGTGAGAGAAGGAAGAAATATATTTTAAATAGTATCTATATTACAAGGAGATATCGGACATTTTAAAACATACAAAGGTGAACAAATCCCTGGGATCTGATCAGTTGTATCCCAGAAGTTTGTGGGAAGCTCGGAAAGAGTTTGTTCACCCTTTTGCTGATATATCTGTATTATTGATTTACACTGGTGAGGTGTCAAAAGACTGGAGGGCTGCTAACATAGTGTCATTATTTAAGAAAGTAAGGAAAATACAGCTAACTATAGATTGGTGAGCCTGACGTCAATGGTGACTAAATTGTTGGCGGTGGGGGCGGGGGGGGGGGGTGTTGAGGGAAAAGATGTATATGCATTTGGAAAGACAAGGACTGAAGAGAGCTTTGTACATTTGAGACCACGTCTCACTGACTGGGTGGAATTTTTTGAGGAAGTGAAGAAGATGATTGATGACGGCAGGACAGTGGATGTTATCTTTATGCAATTCAGTAAGAAAACCAAAATGTTCTACATGGTAGACTAGTTATCAAGGTTAGACTGCCGGGAATCCTGGAGAGCTCGTCATTTAGGCCCAACTTTTTCTTGAATATTGGAGATAGTGCGTGACAGTGGACATTTGTTCAATGAATTTGGAGACCTGTGACTAGTGGCGTGCCACAAAGATCAATAGTGAGTCTTTTGTTGCTTATGCAAATCATTTGTACTTGAGTAAGTGAAGTATGGTCAGTAAGTTTGTAGATAATTCCAATTTTGGTGGTAACGTCGACAGTGAAGAATAATGTCTCAGAATATAATGAGGCGTTGATTAGGTGAGCTGAGGAGTGGCAGATGGAGTTTATTTTAGATAAATGTGAGGTGTTGCATTTTGGCAAGAAATATCAGAGGATGAAATATAGGTAGGGTCCTGTTGAAAGTTGCCAATCAAGGATAACTCCATAGAAATTATGGAATCCCTACAGTGAGGAAACAGGCTATTCTACCCATCGAGGCCACACCGACCCTCTCAACAGTATCCCACTGGACAAACCCCTACCCTATCCCTCTGAGCCTGCATTTCCCATGGCTAATCCACCTCGCCCACACATCCCAGGGTACCATGCACAATTTAGGATGGTCAATCTACCCTTACCTGTATATCTTTATACTGTCAGAGGAAAACATATTACCCGGAGGAAACTCACACAGACACGGGGAAAATGTACAAACACCACACAGTCAGTCATTCACGGATGGAATTAAACCCAGATCGCTGTCCTGTGAGGCACCTTATGGTGCAGGTTTTCAGTTCCTTGAAAGTGCCGTCATAGGTAGACAACATAGTGAAGAAGGCACTTGGTGATCTTCCCTTTATTGGTGTGTGCTTTGACTCTAAGCATTTGCATGACGTGTTGGATCTGTACAGGATATTTGGCCACTTTTGTAATATTGCCTTTAATTCTGGTCTCCCTGCTGTCGGGGAGATGTTGTCAACATTGAAAGGGTGCAGAATAGTTTAAAAAGAATGCTGCAGGTGTAGGAGGGTTAGAGTTACAGGGAGAGTTTGAATAGGCTGGGGCTATTTTCAAGTATTGAGGCTGAGGGGTGACGTTAAAGTGGTTTATAAAATCATGAGGGTCATAGATAAGGTAAACAGTCAATGTCTTTTCCCAGGATAGACGAGTCCAAATATAGATGACAAAGGTTTAAGGTGAGAGGAGAAAGATTTAAAAAGGGACGCTAAAACAACATTTTCACACAGACACTTCTGTGTGTAAGGATTGAACAGCCAAAAGAGGTCGTGGGGGCAGGTACAGTTACACCTTTTAAAAAGGATTTGGATGGATACATGCATGGGAAGTGTTTAGAGGGAGATGGGCCAACTGCTGGCAAGGGGGAACGAGATTAATTTAGGATATTTGGTCTGTATGGATGACCAGACCGCAGGATCTTTTTCTGTGCTGTACATCTCTGAGAGTCTATTGACCCTTGAGTGTTTAACATGGGAACAGAAGGTGGTTATTCCGCTTCTGAATACTGTCAGTCAGCTTGTTTGCTCAATTACTGACAGTCAAATACAAAAATAAATCATTCAGATTTTGATGGTGTTTTACAGAAACAGGAGAAGGGCTTTTACTCAAGAAAAACGGTAAAGAATGTGAAGAGGCTTCAGTCCCTCAACTCCATTCCACAGAAGCAGCAGTTGAGCACAGACCTAGTGTAGCCTGTTACTGTGGAGCAGGAGGAGGACATCTACTTTCACACAACATCGATTAGGGACACAGGAACAGGAGGCAGTGACTCAACATGCTCGAGACTGGGACACAGGAACAGGAGGCAGTCATTCAACTGCTCGTGAATGGGACACAGGAAAAGGAGACAGTCATTCAACTCCGTGAGACTGGGTCACAGGAACAGGACGGGGACACAGAAAGAGGAGGCAGTCATTCAACTGCTCGAGGCTGGGACACAGGGTCCAAACACAAGATTGAAAACAAAAAATAAAGGTATTGCCAGATGTTTAGCTCTCTCACATTCGCAATCCAACTCACATAACCACTCCATCCATTATACTTTCAGGATGGAGCATTGAGTAGATCCGACTACCGTACTGCTGAATGCAACCCAGCAATACCCAGAATGGAACTCTGTGCAGCCCACACCAATGCTTGATCTATTATCATGGGCTAAATGTCCAGCGTGGGGTGCTGTGCAGACTGCACTTGTTCGTTCTTATCTCAATCCAGGCATGTAGCATTGTTCGGTAACACTGTATTAGGTCGCTGCCCAGTGTGGGGAAACTTGCAGCCAAATGTTGGAAGTGACAGAATGTGCAGCTCCAATCCATTTACAGCTCCATATCTCCACTATGCCTGCGATGGAGAAACGTCAATGGAAACAGTTTAAGGTGAGTATCACATCAGTATTTAAAGTTGAAATAACTGAGATAATATCCAATGATGTTTCGTGAATGGTACGAAGTCGTTAGGGGTGGGGGGGGGGGGGGGGGTAATGTTATAGCGGTTGCAATATAAGCCTCCAAATTAACAATGGGAATTAAGGAAGAAATATACAGGGAGACTGGGGAGACTTGCAGGAGAAACAGGATTGTTATAATAGGTGATTTCAATTTTCCGAACATAGACTGGGACTTCCAGATGGTTAAGAACTTAGATGGAACGTAATTTGTTAAGTGTGTTCAGGAAAGTTTCCACAATCAATATATAGAATAACCTACTCGGGAAGGAACAAATTCGACCTACTGTTGGGAAATAGGGCAGGATAGGTGGAGAGAAAGTGGGGGAGCATTTTGGGAAAAGTGGTTAGAGTTGTATTAATTTTAAAATAGTTATGGGAGGGTCAACATTGATCCACAGATTCAACTTTTAAATTTTGGCAAGGCGTATGTTGTTGGAATTAGACAGGGGATTGCAGGGGATGATTGGAGTTGTTTGTTTCGAGGTAAAAGGATTTTGAGCAAGTGGGAGGGCTTTAAAAGTGAGATAGCTCGAGTTCAAGGTTTCCATTTTCCTGTGAGGGTGAAGGCAATGTGAGACTGGAAGAGAGAACCCTGGATGTCAAGAGATATTGAGGCTCTGACCAGAAAAAAAGGAGGCGTGGCTCAGGTTCAGGCAGCTCGGATCAAGGGAATCCCTGGAGGTATACAGGGGATAGAGGAGTTTACTGAAGAAGGAAATCAGCAAGGTGAAAGGGGGTATGGGATAGCCTTGGCTGAGAAATTTAGAGTGAATCCAAATTCAGTATAGTAAAGATAAAGAACAACTAGGGAGAGAATAGGATGCTTTAAAATACAAAATAGGCATGCATGTGTAAAACCTCAAGAGATTGGTGAATTCCTCAATTTCCCCTCTGTGTTTACCATGAAGAAAGACATGAAGACCTGTGACCTTTAGGAGGTTAGTTGTCAAATCTTGGTACTGTCCATATCACAGTAGAGTTTCTGTTGGACATATTAGAGACAAATCTCTTGGTCCTGACCAGATACATCCAAGAGGACTGCAAGAGGCTAGAGATAAAGCTTACGGGCCAAGATACCGGAAGTCTGGGCGGTAGCAAACGTTGTGACTTATTCAAGAATGGCTGCAAAGAAAAGCCCAGGAAAGATAGACCAGTAAGCTTCACACCTGTTTTCGCTAAACCACTTGAGAATCTTCTGAAAGATAAAATGTGCATGCATTTGGAAATACAGAGTTTGACTTGGAGCAGTCAGCATGGTTTTGTGCGTGGCAGATCCTGTCTTACAAATTTTGTAAGAGGTTTTTGAGGAAGTGACCAGGGGCGTTGACGAGCGCAGGGTGGTAGACATCTTCTATTTGGATTTCAGTAAGACCTTTGATAAGGATCCACATAGTAGGCCGCTCTAGAAGGTTAGATCGCATGAAATCCAAGGTGAACTGGCAAATTAGCGACACACTTGGCTTGACGTTATGAAGCAAACGGCTATGGTGAAGGTATGCTTGTCGGACTGGAAGCCTGTGACAATTGGAATACCTCAGGGGTCGGTCCTGGGCCCATTGCTGTTTGTTATCTATATCAATGATTTGGACCAGAGTGCACAATGCAAGGTTAGTATGTGTGCAGATGACACTAAAATTAGAGACATCGTTTATAGCGAGGAACGTTATCAGAAATTGCAGCAGTACGTTGACCAGCTGGGAAAGTGGGACGGAATTAGCAAATGGAGTTTAATATAGATAAGTGTGACGTCTTGCATTTTGGAAAGTCAAATCCAGGTAGGAGTTTAATGATGAATGAGAGGGACTTAAGGAGTGTAGTGGAACAAAAGGACATTGGAGATCAGGTGCATGGTTATCTGAAATTTGAGTCACAGATACACAGGACAGTGAAGAAGGCTGTTGGCACACTGGCCTTCATCAGGGCATTGAGTATAGAAGTTGGAACGTTATGTTGCAGTTGTACAGAATGTTGGTAAGGCTGCAGTTGGAGTATTGTGTTCAGTTTTGTTCACCTTGCTCTAGAAAGGATATTATTGAACAAAAAATAATGTAGAAGGAATTTACAAAGATGTTTCTTGGCCTAAAGGGTTGAGTTATAGGGAGAATTTGGACAGGTTAGAACTTATTTCTTTACAGCGTAGGGAACTGAGAGGGTTCTTATAGAAGCATAGATTTTATCAAATCATGAGAGACGTGCTCAGGGGTGAATACTTCAATTTTTTGCAAGGTTGGGGAATCGAAGACGAGAGGACATCTGTTCATATTTGGAGAGGAAAAAAATAAACAGGAACCTGAGGGTCATCTTTTTTACGCAGAGTGTGGTACCCACATGGACTGAGCTGCCAGGGGAAGTGATTGAAGTGGGCACAATAACAACATTGAAAAGGCATTTGGACAAATACACAGATAGGAAAGGATTAGGTGGATACAGAGCAAGGACAGGGAAATGGCAGATTGGCAGATAAGGGACAATTACACATGGTTTGTTGACGGAGCATGGCGGGTGTATTAGATGGGCGAGGACAGAGGGAGAACATTCTCTTCCCAGAAGGAGCCACAGCACTAGACCCACCAAGCATGGTCTGAGTTCACCGTCCAGCTCAGTGCAGTATTTGAGGTCTGAAGAAATGTCCAGTAATACAGGACAAGCAACAATAACCTTCCCTGCTCTGTCAGGATGAGTGTCACCGTATTCTCTCTGCTCCCTCACATCACTGTATATCTGTGATCACAGCTACCCCTGAAAAAGGCTCATGGTCCCCCACTCTCACAACTGCATGCAACGCTTACTCTCTCTCTCTATCTCTCGCCTTTGCAAAACATCCCACACAGTTATAGAATATTCTGGCGAATGCCGATTATGGAATGTTCCAGATAATGTTCCAAATGATTCCCAGTTTCAGGAAAATGGCAGTGTCCCAGTGTGTAACACATAAGAGGAAGGAGTAGAGAAGTACGTTTTTCAAATCACAAACAATTCAAACCATGCTGAGGCCATTCAGCCCTTCAAATGTGGTCTAGCATTTAATAAGGTCCCCGCTGAACTGATGGTCTTCTCAGCTCCATGTTACAGGAACTTTCAACCATTCAACCCCCTGGGTCCTGTCCATGGCCAGACAGCACTCAGGCACTTTTATCCTGGGTTTTTTGAAGCGCCTGTTTGAGGGCATTTCCCATGGTTACGGATACCTAACAATATATTCCATCATTTTATACTTGCATGCAACGGTCAGCATGCTGTACACAGACCGAACAAAAATATACACTTATTTTATGTTTATAGATATCCAATCACACTTAGTAATTCTGGTTATGTCACTTGACTCACCTTAATGATATTAAACCAAAAAGAGCTTCTAAACACGTCTTGTTATAAAATACAATTTCGAGCAGAGAACGTTTTTACCCTCAGCCTTTATCTTGACCGATATCTGAATTGTACTACCTTCCTTGTTATGAATGTTTCTCTTACCCTTTGTCTGTGATTTTTTCTCTCTGTAACAGCTACATAATTCTCCCACTCAGTTGGCTGGACGGCTGGTTTGTGATGTAGAGGGAGGCCAACAGCGCAGGTTCAGTTCCTCACACTGACAGAGGTTACCATGAACGGGACGCTCTCTCACCCTCACCCCATCACCCGAGATGAGGTGACCCTCAGGATAAACCACCATGAGTGGTCTCTCTAATGAGTTTCCTCTGGGAGACTATTCTATCAATGTTAGCATTTTAAATTAAAAATATTTTTATTGATAAAGAAATTTTTAATATTATAATAAACCAATAACAACACAACTCAAATAACTGAAAAAAATTCCAATTGCATGTACATACAAAACAAGTTAAAACACTACACAGACAGAAGAAAAAACAAAACTAAATAATAAATAATGAATAAATAATACAGCTCAGCATAACATAAAGATAGCTCTCGTTCATCAAGAGCATTAGCTGATGCATACTTTTATGTTCATAGTTTTTCGTCTCTGGATATTAGATTCATTAAACAATATCATCATGGCTGTATAAAAGCCCTTCTTAGAGTGGCAGATAAGCCTGTATCGCAGTAACCCAAAAAGGGCTGCTGTGTCTTATATATAGCTATGTTTTTTGGTGCACCATACTGGTGAGAAAGTCCAAAGGGATATTCTCCATGGAGAGCTTACGACGAACCAACAGGCACGGTTGGGTGGGTGGTTGTGGGTGGGGGGTCGGGGATCAGACATCCAACACAACACATATTTGTCCTAGCACGGAAAGTAAGGATATGATTTCTTTCACATCTACATCTGTGTAAAGTACCCTGGGCAGGCCCAGGAAAGGAGAAACCAGGTCCATCTCCAATTCAGTCCCCAAGACCCATTCTATCACACCTGACACAGTGCTCCAACATAGATGAAGCCTGCAACAGGACCACAAGCAATGAGTAAGAGTGCCTCTAGTCATTCTGCATTTAGAACATGATGAAGATAATCCCACTATGCATTTTGAGAGACAATCTGGAGTCAGATAGACCCTATGAATAATTTTCAACTGCATGGAATGGGTCCTATTACAGATCAAAATCCTTCCAGCATTTTCATAAATATCCTCCCTTGTCTCCGAAGTGTTGTGAACCCACAAGTCTCTCTCGCAGACAACACAAAGCTGTACAGTCTCGTCTGAGGGGACACTTTCCAACCAATGATAAAGGGTACTGACAGAGAGTGTATTCTAAGCAATAGACACCCTCTTCCCTCTATCAGATCTGTAAGAGTCTTTTAAAAGTGTGTGTGTTTTTTTCACAGCAATTCTCTGATCTGGAACAAAATACAGAAGAGGACTCTACTAGGTAGTCCATACTTACGAGTTATTTGATCAAATGATATCATTCTTTCTCCTCAAATGAAATGTGGTGGCTCAATAGATAGTACTGCGGCCTCACAGCACCAAGATCCAAGATACGCAGGTTAGATGAATTGGCTGTTGATAAAGCACCCATAGTGTTCTGGGATGTAAAGGTTGGGGCATTAGTCAGTGTAAATATAGGATGGTAGGGGAATGGTTCTGGGTGGGCTACTCTTCAAAGGGTCGACGTGGACTTGCTGGGCCCAAGGGCTTGTATCCAAACTGTAGGGATTCTACCAGTTCTAAATCACTCAAGCAAGGTACACCCCTGGCTGCCCACAGTTTAAATCTGGAATCCATTATCCCCAGTTGACAACTTGGTATGCCATCATAGGGGTAAGAAACATGGATATGGCTGTATTGTCCTCGAACTGATGCATTGTCATTCATGCTTTAAATTTATTGATACTTTTTGGATTATGACAATACTCCATAACTACTGTCATTTTGTCTCAGAACAACAGACTAATAAGGGTTCACTTTGTCTGAGAGGGTTCAATATCTAACCGTATTGACGCGGAGTCCTCAGCGTCCCAGACACTAATATAGGATAATTAAAAGCTTAATTGATAGCTTTTAATCTGGGACATCTACTCCCCCCACTCTGTGGGGTAGTTGCAATTTGGTTAGCTTGATAAAGAGTCGCTTATGATGCCAAATAAAAGAGCTAACCCAGCCATTAAGTCTCTTAATATCTGCCTGGGAAACATCAAAGGAAGCATGCACACGGGGTATAGCAAATAAGGAAGGACATTCATTTTAAGAACAGCTATCCAACCCAGCCAGGATGTTGGAAGTGCATCCCATCTTTGAAGTTCTTGTATAATTTTGTCAAACAAATGGACATAGTTCACGTTAAATACATTTTCAAAAACGGATGTAATCAATATACCGAAATAGAGAAACTCCCCACTCCCGTAACCACTTAAAAGGAAACCAGGATTTACCTTCAATATCAGGTATTTCCCTCAGACCTCCCATAGGCATGGCCAGAAACTTTGTAAAATTAATCTTATAGCACGAAAAGGCGACAAGCGAATTAATGCATTACATCACGTGAGCTGCCGAAATTGTGGGAATTGACAAAAACATAAAACCCTCATCTGCATACAACATAATCTTATGTGACTTCTATCCCACTTCTGGGGCAGGTATGTTGGGATAATATTCCCAATTGTAGCAGGATGCCACCATGTCTAAGATTGTTTCAGGGATGGGGAAGAGATCAACCCTCGTGTGGCATTTGTGTGGGTTAATGAAGAAATTAAAATTGCTACTTGTGAGGTCGATCTGCCTCCAGACATCCATCAGCTCTAGTTCTGCACACAGACCCACTAATTGCTTACATTATAACGAGGATATTGGGGGACCTTTGGCCATAAGACAGTTGAAATCTCCTTCGACAATATGTGCCACGATGCAAGATAACTTACTTTGGAAAATGCATCTACCAGGATTTTAAGAGGGTGCGCTGGGCATTTAGTGGGTGGGGCAAGAATCGTTCAAAATACAGTATGATTTCCCATAGTTCATGGAAGATACATTCTAACTAGCATGGCTTCTCTCCTATGCCTAGTATTAAAAGACGAGAAATAAACCCTACCAAACCCGCCCTGCTGTAACGTCAAAATGTTCCTTGTCATCAAGGTGCATCTCCTGAAATAGGACAACATCCACCCTCTAGTTTTAAGACTAGAAAGTACATTTTTCCTCTTGACTGGCAGATGGCTCCCCTTAATGTTCCAGGTACACCATTTAAGCATATCATTATCCATAACACATTGTAGCAACATTTCAACTCTAGAGTTTCACATCGAATTACACATCGCTGATCATTAATGAAGAAGACTCATCGAGCCTAAAAACTGTACAAACTAAAACTACTACATCTAACAAGCTCTCAAAACTTTCCAAAGCTAAAAACATAAAAAAAACCAAAGAACAAAATAAAATCCAAAGTTCCAATGACACTCGAAAGGAGAATTTACCTCCCCCGCCAACTGGGGACGCTTACATACCTTAAAACTTTATCTTGTGCCCGCTACCAATATGGAATCCTGGGCAATTAACAACAAAAACCAGGCTTGAACTGCCCTTCGATTAGCACTCAGCCATCACAACTACCTTTGTAACTCCCTCCAGCTTGAGCTGCACCCCAGACACAAGTAAAGAAGGAGAAAAAGAGTAGTAATACTAACGAAGAAGTTAAAAATGAGTACTCCACCCAGTCCCAGCTATAATTTAATACTGGTTAATACTAGAAAAATCCAACAAAATTTCTTAGGAGAAACATGATTATCTAAATATCCAAGAGTAAAAAGTGAGGTCTGCAGATGTTGGAGATCAGAGCTGAAAATGTGTTGCTGGTTAAAGCACAGCAGGTCAGGCAACATCCAAGGAACAGGAAATTCGCCGTTTCTGGCCCGAAACATCGAAATTCCTGTTCCTTGGATGTTGCCTGACCTGCTGTGCTTTAACCAGCAACACATTTTCAGCAATATCTAAATATCCAGCTTACTTTAAAATGTCCATAAAGTTTTCGCTTTCTCTGGAGAGTCAGATGAGTTTGTGGATCCATTGAAAGCAATACAGAGCACCGCTGGGTACCGTAAGGAATACTGAATCAGAATTCCCTTGCACTTCTCTTAATCTCATCAAAAGATTTTCTTTCCTGAATCACCGCCGCTGAAGAGTCCTGAAAGAACATAATCCTGGAGCTCTAGTGAATTAAACCCATCGGATCTTTCCCCTGGGTTCTGAAAGCTTCCATCCCTTTTGTTCATCCCCATAACTAAGTAATTGCGCAAGGACAGGATGAAGGCGTTAGTCTGAGTCTGACTACCGCGCCGTAATCTGATGAACTGTCTCAGTCTTCACCCTCCTCAGTTTCGAAGTGAAGGGATCGCTGCAGCCAGTTCTTGAAAAAACTCACCGGCTGACCACCTTCTGTCCGCTCCAGCAAACAGACGATGTGATTATTCTTCATCCTGCCCCTGTTCTGGAGGTCGTCATCTTGTTCAGTTAAGGTGCAGACCTGTTTTTCAAGAGCGAGGATCCTCTCCCGATAGGAATCAATCACGGTCTCTGCCACTGCAGTTCGGCTCTTGGCATCGTCTGTCCTGTTTCCAAGTCTGTCAAGTTGTTGCTCATGTTTTTGGAGCACGGCTGAGAGCGGGTCTAGCCACGCCTGAACTGTTCTTCAATCATGGCTTCAATCATGTAACGTAACTTGATGAACTCAGTGACGAAGACCTGGTGAGTAACTGGGTCTATTGAAGAGCAGAGGGGGTTGCAGCTACAGCCTCAGGTATGCTCTATGCTTCTGACGGGTGCACCATGTGTTGGAACTTACTCGATCCTTTCCCGTGTTTTGTCATTGCCCTTTGACAAATCGGGATCACTAAAGATTCTATCGCTCTTTTAGTGCTGAATTTTAAGTAAACGGCTTGGATGGGTGAGTTAGAGAACCACTTTGCCCGTGTGTTGATGCAGAGCCCAGCAAAGCAGACCTTCTGGATCTCCGCCATTTTGTATTCCCCCTTAACTTTTTATCGATATTATCATTTCATTTTGCATTTATTCCTGGAGGTTCTGAAGCCGTGTTATTTGATACCACTGTTTACATTTCCCCCACACTGCACATTGCTGCCCATTCCTCGATAATCCTTGACTCTGTTGTTATTTATGAACCTTCCGTCTGTGCCTCAAAAATATTCAGTATCTCTGCCTGCAATGGTCTGTGGGGAAGAGGTTTCCAAAGACTCACAGCACTTTGAGAAAACAATTATAACCATTATGATCTGAGTGTGAGATTAGTCTTTTGTGTCTGATTATCCGAGAAAGGATATAATTACATTGGAAGCAGTTCAGAGATATTTGATTTCACGTATTCCTGGGGTGAATGGCTTATATTATGAAGGCTTTAACAGGTTACTCTTGGAATGAAATTGAAACATACAAGTCCTTGATAAGTGTGGATTAGTATGTATCCACTGGGTGTTTGTAAAGTCCAAATTTACTGTCATTGTTATAGAAACTCTACAGTGTGGAGGCAGGGCATTCCGTCCATTAAGTCCACACTTACCCACCAAAAAGCATCCCACCTGGACGTGCCCCCAATCGTATCCATGTAATCCTGCATTTCCCATAACTAACCCATCTAACCTACACTGCCCTGGGCACTATGGGCAATCCACTTTAAACTGCACATCTTTGGACTTTGGCAAGAAACTGGAGCACTGGGAGGAAACCCACACAGGCATGGGGAGAATGTTCAAACCACATAGAAGGTTGCCTGAGTTTGGAATTGAACCCAGCTCCTTGGTAATGTGAGGCAGCAGTGCTATCCACAGGTCCAACATATCTCTCTGTTAGTTCTGTTAGTAACTTGTGACTGACTAAAGAAATCTGCCTGACTTGTTCTCATCACTGAACCTGACCCAGTCTGAGACTTTTATCATCGTCCATATCACCAACCTGGTTACATTTAAAACTTGTTGTGAGCAGTGGAGGAGTGGGACTAGAAAAGGAAAGAGTGACACCCTCCATCCTCAGTCACAACTGGAGTGAGAAAAAAAAATCACAAATTGGGAATTCATTCAAGTTGGAATTCTCTTTCCCAGAAGTTTGGGATGGTTGAAACTTAATATTATATCGAGGCTAGCTTCGTCTGATTTTCCATAGACAGGTAAATCAGGGATAACGGTGAAAGGAGAGATACGTGCAGCTGGGACCATAATGAGATGAGCCACGACCTTATTTACTGGTGGAGTAGTGTCATAGGGCCGAATAGCCCACTCGTGTCCCTCAGCCCTATGTTGTGATGTTCCATTCTGCCCTTCGGACGAGGCACACAGGGGCACATCAAAGCAACTCCGATGGTTAGTTGCAGTTTTGGAAATGCACTTGGAAAATCCAGGCTGGGTCAGGAAGGGACACTTACCCCCAATCCCTGTTTCCAGGCTTCCCCTCTCTGCAACGTCAGCTCCAGATGTGGGTCGTGTTACAGACCCAGATTTACTGTGAATATAGCCCCCATACCCCACCCAGCGTTAACTCAAACAAATCCTCTGCTCACCCGAATGTAGCATTACACAACACAACTTCCGGGAAAATAACCAGTTACTTTGCAAAAGCATAACATGTGAAATTAATAAATTGGAACAAGAGTAGGCTATTCGGCCCCTCAAGCTTGCCCTGTCATTTAATATGAACATGGCTGATCTACTCCAGGTCTAACTCCACTTTCTTCCCTACTCCTTGTATCCCTCCACACCTCTCCGGGTCAGGGAATTCCAGACATTCACTATCATCTGAGAGAAGATATCACTTTGCATCTCAGAGAGAAATCGATGTTCCATATTCGGTATCTATGTCCTCGTGTTTGAGACTCCACTCAGGAATGGTAACAACGTCTCAACACCTACCTTCTCAAGTTACTTGTATTTTTCATCTGTATCACTCCTCATTCATTTAAACCCGAATGAATATCACTTCACCGTTTTAGAAATTCGCAATAACACCACCCCAGGATGCCGGCTATTGAACCAACCTAGTTACTTGCTGCATCAGCATGCTGACTTTATGTTTCATACACAGGAACACTCCAATCCCTTTGTACTGTTCCTTTTCTGGAAGTGCTCCCCATTAAATAACAGCCTGCCTTTTGATTCTCAGTGTCATCCTCAAACTCGAATGTAAATTGCACTCAGCTCTCTCCTTCAGATTATCAATATAGAGTGTAAATAAATGATGCCATCGGACTGATAGCCGCGGTCCTCCAGCAGATGCCGGCTATTGTGGGTGGCACGGTGGCACAGTGGTTAGCACTGCTGCCTCACAGCGCCAGGGACCTGGGTTCCATTCCTGCCTCAGGCGACTGACTGTGTGGAGTTTGCACGTTCTCCCCGTGTCTGCGTGGGTTTCCTCCGGGTGCTCCGGTTTCCTCCCACAGTCCAAAGATGTGCGGGTCAGGTGAATTGGCCATGCTAAATTGCCCGTAGTGTTAGGTAAGGAGTATATGTAGGGGTATGGGTGGGGTTCGCTTCGGCGGGTCGGTGTGGACTTGTTGGGCCGAAGGGCCTGTTTCCACACTGTAAGTAATCTAATCTAAAGATACACTTTTATCATGAAGATCCATTAATCCTGACTCTCCGATTTCTATATGTTAAGCAATCATCATCCCATGTTAATACATTCTCCATCATCCTACGAGCTTCTGACTTGTGTAAGAACATTTATTTTGTAATACCTTGTGGAAACACTGTGGAAAGCCTGGTGTTCTAACAGATCCCCTGTATCAAGTCCGCTTGTTACATTCTCAGGCATCTCTAGAAATGCTTGCATGATTTTACAGGGTAAAATATAATTTCCCTTTTACAGACCCCCACTGACTCTGCGTGGAGCTTTTCTCAATGTCCATGCTGGCCAGGTTTTCCAAATTAAGCTCGTCCCATCTGCTTTCATTTGGCCCATAGGCCTCTCAATGTTTTCCATTCATATGTTTTATCCAAATGAGTTTTAATTGTTGTAGCTGTACTGGCATCCAGCACTCGTACTCTGGCAGTTCATTTCATACCCACACTACCCTCTGTGTAAAAACGTTGCCCCTTCGTCCCTTTTAATTCTTCCACCTTTCACCTTAAACCAATGCCTACTATGGCTGAACACCCCCATCCCGTGGGCAATATCTTGGCTATTCACGCTATCCATACCTCTCATGATTTTAGAAACTTCTATAATGTCATCCCTCAACCATCCCTCAAACTCCATCCAATACTAACTTCAAGATCAAGCATTTAAAGATAAATACTGCAAATTTTAAACTATAGTAAACATGACAGGTAAACAATACTCAGCCCAAACTGCATACTGTGATTTGTGTTTTTTCTCCCTATTACAAAACTCAAGCAGCATGAAACGCTTACTAGTGTCAATAAAAAGTCAAGCACCTGATATCCTTTGTCTAAAGGAGGTGATGATCTCGACAGTGAAAACGTAATTATGGCCAGATCTTTATATGCCACATAGTCAACATTCTCCCTCCTGGCCTCCCTATGACCTTGTGTGATTGTGTCTTCTTTATCTTGCACTCAATAGAGAGAACCCATTTTCGCTTCCACATCTTTATTTAAACCCGTTTTATATCATCTTCTTGTTCACCACTGTTAAAAGCCGGTATATCTTTGCCACGCCCTCTTTCCCCTGTGACCTATCTCCCACCTCGGGCAAGGTATTGAACAGCCAATTTTCCAATGCTTTTCAGTTGTGAAGAAGTGTCACACTGGGCTTGAAATGCTAACGCCGTTTCTCTCTCTCTGCAGATGCTGACAGATCTTTGGAGTTTCTCCAGACATGAATAGGCACAGAACAAATTTTCACAAACAACTAACTATGGATACTGGTAATAAAAATACCAAACTTGCTTTAGAAACTGGGAGCTTTGTAGAGGGTCACTGGACCTAAAAGTTAAACACTGCATTCATTGCAGAAGATGCTGAAACATCTACAGCAATTTCTGTTTTTGTACAATTTCCAAAGAAGGATGTCAAAGATGCTCAAACATCCTGTCCAACATGGAGCGCCGTACACTGGGAACTGAACAATAGCGCATGGTGCACAAGTTTCTTGATTCTGAAACTACATAAGTCTGGCATCACTGACACTACAGAGCTTTTAATCATGGTCAGGGAGACTAACAGAGGAAAACACATTCACTTCAAATACAGAAGTTGACATTGTGGAAAAGAAACGATTTAGATCATTACTTTAAATGGATTGAGTTAAAGTAACAAATTAGAGGCGTGACATCAGAGTGAGGCCCTCAGCAGAATAAGATTATGAAAATGCAAGTGTTACTGCATCAGAAACCAGGTTAGGTACAGAATACAAGTCTGATGGGTGAATGGTCTCGGTTTGAACTGGGGGAGAGTCAGTAGAATTGAATTGTAGATATTGTAACTCACTCTGGGTTATCATTTGGAGCTGTAGATCATAGCAGCAGCAGAAACAGCATTGTATTCAACGACAATCTGTAACATTTTCCCGACGATAATTCATCAGTCTAACATTACCATCAAGCCGATCCATGGTTCAGTGATGAGTGTGGGTGAACATGCCAGGATCGGAATCACGTGGACCTAAACCTGTTAACAACCCATTAAAGCTACCACACTTAACTGGTTACATTCCGACCAGCAGAACTAATGTCTGATGGAGAGGGGAAATGATCCCAAGACTAACAGATTAGATTTAAGCTCTGTTATCCTGCCAAATCCAAACTTAAATGTCGATGGACTATTAAACAATTTTCTGGAGGAGAGGACTCCACAAATATCCTCATCTGAAATATCGGAACAGGTCTGTATGTCAGTGAAAAAAGACAAGTACGTAGTGTCTGCACTATCCTCAGCCAGACATGATGAGTGGATGATCCACCTCAAACTCATCATGTTTCCCACAGAATCACAGATGCGAGTCTTCAAGCAATTCGATTTGCTGTACTGTCATGAGGAAACAGCTGAACACAGTAGATACAACAAAGCAATGGGCCCTGACACCATTCCTGCAATAGGACTGAAGACTTGTGCTGCACAACAAGCCGTGTCCCTGGGGAAGCCGTTTCATTCCAGCTCCAACTCTGACATCTCCCTGGCAATGAGGAAAATTAGAGATGAAAATGTGTTGCTGGAAAAGCGCAGCAGGTCAGACAGCATCCAAGGAGCAGGAGAATCGACGTTTCGGGCCTGAGCCCTTCTTCGGGAATGAGGAAAGTGTGTCCAGCAGGCTAAGATAAAAGGGGAACATTACTCAACTATGTCCAGTCCCTGAGTAGGAGAATAATTACAATCTGACCAATTACCACCCCCTCAGTCCCATCACGATAGTCAAATTGGTGGGAATACTTTTTGATAGAGCTGTCAAACAGCACCGAAATAATCAGGTCAATGTGGTTTCCGATGCATTCCCATGTGGAGATGGTACTGTAGTAGAAATAGCATTGGATTACGAATCCAGACTAGTCCAATGCTCTGGCAGCTGGAGGAAGTTGAAAATAATTAATAAAATATCGAGACCTAAAATCTGGTGTCAGTGATAGTGATCTTGTGTCCAATGTTGATTGTAAACATCGATCTCCTTCACCAATATACTTTCAGGAAGTGAATCTCCGTGCTTTCTTGGTCTGGCCTAAAAGTGACCCCAGACGCACAGAGTGTCTCTGAATCGGCCAAGTGAGATACTCAATTGTATCAAACTACTCTGATGTCTTAAAGGATAAAACCGGACAGAACATCTGGCATCAACCTCGTTATCAGAAAAGGGAATGGGAAACACAGTCCTGCTGACCCTGCATAGACATCCTTCCTAACATCTGAGAGCTTTCCCACAGACTGCACAGAAACATCGGGAGAGGAGGAGGCCATTCAGCACATTTAGCTTTCCCCATGCTAGTTCATGGCCGAACATCTCCTTAATGCAGTTTTCCCCACACAATGTTCATATCCCAAAATATGTTTAAACATTATGAAATATAGTGCCTTCGGCCCATCAATATATAGGGAGTTCTCTGATAACGCTTGTTTATTAAGTACGATTTGACTGCAATGCGGTTCGTGAACTGTTTTTTTTATCAAGTGAATTATCATCCCTGCTTCAAATCTGTCACACACTGACAGAGTTTTATATATCTCACTGAGATCTCCGCACATTTTCCTAAAGCCCATGGAATACAGGCCCAGTCACCCCAAACTCTGCTCCAACAACTAACCTGTCATCCCAGTGATTAGTCTGGTCATCCTTCACTGCACTCCCTTAATGTCAGGTTTGCCCTTTATTAGGTAAGGACACCAAAACTGCACACAACACTGCACAATGTTCGAGATGGGGTTACACCAAGACCCTGGACAATTGCAGTGAATGACCATTACTCCTGTATTCTAAATACCCCTGGAATGAAAGTGAATAAAACATTTATCTTCCTAACTGCTTTCTGCTTATGCAATATTGCTTTCAGTGACTAGTGTACAGGGAGATGCAGATTCTTTTCAATGTTACAGCTCCCCAATTGGTGTGTCTATGTACAATGTATATAGCGTGCCAATGCCATTCCCAGCAGAACTCACTCCTACATGGACTCGGAAGGCTGTGCAGAAATAAACAAAAACACAGCTTAAGTTCATTTATAGATCAACATTTTTTAACCAATCCCTTTTCCAATAATAAGCTGCCATTCAATTGATACCATCAAAGTACACAACCTCTCATCTCTGCCATTTCTCGCCATTTGCCAGATATTTGGTCAGTGACTCCACTTGTCTCAATCACCTTGGAGCCTTTTTTTTTACATCCTCCTCATCCACTCACAAGCTGACATCATTTGGTGTTGTCAGCAGACTTGGGACCATTGCAATTGAGCCCCTCAACCAAAGATATGATGTGTATTGGGAATAGCTGGATGCCAAATCTCGATCCTTGTTATAACCTCCAAGCCTTCCATTCAAAAACATGGTTTTATTCCAACTCACTGTTTCCTGCCAGCTCTCCCATTCTAAAACCATGACCATATATTAGCCCCAGTCCCACAGGATTCGAATTTGCACAAAAGGCTTGGGGCTTTATCAAAAATCTTTCTGAGATTCCAATCGTATTGCGTTGATACCTTCTCCATAATTTTGTTAACACCCACTTTCTCAAATCTGATTCCTATTTCATAAACCTCTATTGACTTTGTCTGTGCCCATTAATTTCAGTCCAATATTTTCTCTAAAACATTTTAGTTGCTAATTTCATTCTATTCCCTTTTTCTCAGCAGACTAAATTTCCCTAGAATTGGGAGGAAATGTTATTTTTGCTTTTTTTTGTGAAGGCATAACTGAAGTACTTGCCCCATTAATCCGCTATTTCCCTGTCCTCAATTATCTGATAAAGAATGGAAGGAAGCTGCCCCTTCATCTCTTAATTTTGTCATTGACGTATTTTCAGAAGATATTACAAGTTCACTCATATACAGTTTGATAAGATATTCTTCAGAAATCCATCAATTCCTATCTTAAGCTACTGAATGATTGACCTTTCACAGCCATACAATCGCAGAAGCACAGACTCTGCACTGACAGAAATACAGCACGGCCTACATTAGCCCGACTTTCCAACACAAAACTCGTCGCTGTGAATCTTATGGCATTTCAAGTGCACAACCATGTATTTTTTAATGGTTTTGAGGTTACCGTAACAATTCCCCTCTCACGAAGTGCATCCCAGACCCCAACATACTTTGGGTGAAAAACAGTCCCCAAATTCTCACTAAGCCTCAAACCCTTCACTTAAAAAGTGTGTCCCTTTCACTAAAATGGCCAACTGCTGTCTGTCCACCCCGTCCATGTCCCTCGCAATCTTATCCTCCTGATTCACGTCCCCCTTAGTCTTCTCTGCTCCAAACTAAACAACCCGAGCTTATCCTGCCTCTCTCCAAAGCTGATATGCTCCATCCAAGGAAACATCCTGGTGAATCGCCTCTACACCCTCGCCAGTGCAATCACATCCTTCCTGTAATGTAGCTCCCAGAACTACACACAGGATTCCATCATGGCTAACGAAAGTTCCGCATAGCTCTTATAATCTATGTTTCGATGTGTGAAGGCTGCGTTTACGGTCCCGTATGCTTTCTCAAATTGTGTGTTACCCTGTCCAGCCACAGTCAGGGATATGTGGAGAAGCAGTCACTGAGCTTCCTCTTGTTCTGCCATTCATTTAGTCCTCCGCTGCCTGGTTCCTTCTTCCAAAGTGCATCACCTCATATTTATCAGGGTTACATTCCATCTGCCATTGATGTGACCATCTGACCATTCCATCTGTACCTTCCTGTAACATAAAGCCTTCCTCCTCACTGCCAACCACCCGGCTAATCTTTGTATCAAACACAAACTTATTCATGTCACCCCCCACCCCTCGTCCAGATTCACAGCTGCATCCTTTATGATAAGGTTTAAAATCAGGAAACACCAGCTTATAGTCCAACAGGTTTATTTGGAGGCACGAACTTTCGAGGCGCTGCTTCTTCATCAGGTGGTTGTGCGCTTTGATGAAGCACTTCGAAAGCTAGTGCCACCGAATAAACCTTTGGACTATAACCTGGTGTTATGCAATTTTTAGCTTTGACCACCCCAGTCCAACACCAACACCTCCGAATCACACATATTAAGAGACACAGCACTGATCCCCGTGGTACTCCTTTGGACACTAGCCTCCAATTGCACAAACAGCCTCCTACCACCACCGTCTGTCTCCTACCACTAAAGTTGATTTGGATGCGACTTGGAAAGTCACTAATGAGTCCCACCTGTTCCCTGGTTATTCTGTTCCGCAGGACACACTTGGAGAATATCTGGAGATTCTCCCTAATCTTGCCTGCCGGTAGGTTTCCATGCCCCTGTGTTAGTTAGTCCCCTCCAAGTGAAGAATTTCCACCATATTGCAGTCTTAACTGGCCTGTCCCAGATCCTGCCATAATTTGCCTTGGATGTGGAATAGACAGCGAGGGAAGCATTCTGTTAATTTCCAACTTGTCAGATGTTTTGTGAATTTTCTAAATTTCACTGTGACCCACCCCTCACTTTTGAAACTCTAGAGAACACAGGCCGAGTTTCCTCATTAGGCAATCTCACCATCTGAGGGATTTATCTGGAGAATTTCCACTGCACTTCCTCTGTGGTCAGTATATTCTTTCTGAGATTCGGTCACAAAAACTGTGCACAATACTCCAGGTACAGTCCCATCAACACACTGAGAAACTGCTTCAACATGTCTTTATATCAATGTTCTGATTCTCTTAAATGAAGTTGATACAAACTTTAAATTTCCACTTAGGTATATTCCTCCAAATAACCTTTACATTGATTGCATTTACGAATTCACTAAGATCTTTTAGAAACCCTTCCGAAAATCCAATATATGCCACTTTTACTGCTTCCCTTTTATCTATGCTGTAAGAAACAACTTCAAACAATTCCAAAGTTTATCAAGTATGATTTCTCTAACAGAAATGCATGCTGATTCTCTCCATTGTAGCTGATAATTTCTAAATAGCAAAAATATCATCCTGTGTAATAGATTCCAAAAGTTTCACTACAAATGTCAAGTTAATTGGTCTGCAGTTCTTCACACTATGTATGTTACCCTTTGTAGCTGTTTGGATTCCTTCCATTCATCTATAGTGCTTGAGTCACGTTTATCCACAATAGTTTCCAGTCTCTGCAGAATGTACAGGAAAATAAAACACAGTCATCGACAGTGCAATTAATACTACTATTGGTGATTTATTTCTGACGTTTTGATAGGACGTACATCTGTTTCATCAGACTTAGCAATGTTCAATCCTGCTCCATTGTTCAAGTACTACCTTGTTACTGATATGAATTGACTTTATGTCTTTAGCTCCAGGAGTCCGATATGATCACTTGGTATTACTGGGAGATTTTCTGGAAGACATGAAGACAGATGCAAAGTGACTGGTTGTTTTCTTGGCCATTTCCCTGTTCTCCAAAATGACCTCTCCTCTCCCGATTACAAATTTTCACGTTTGGTCGTGCTTTTATTTTGTTTCCTTTGAAATATAGATCGTAGATTGATGCAGTCTTTGTGTTCCTGTTCGTTAGCAGGTATGTTCTCTTTTTGATTTCCTTTTCAGTTTCATGGCCTTCCATTTTCGCATCGTTAATTTCTGAGAGTTCTCAGGTTTCCACAACAGTTGGAATTCTTCTGAAGTTTCTTCCTATGATTAACATATTTTCTAATTTGTTATGTTAACCATCATTGAGTCACTTTCTCACTCTTTGGTGTTTGTACTTGAAATAAATAGACGTATGAACATAGAACATAGAACATAGAAAAATACAGCGCAGTACAGGCCCTTCGGCCCTCGATGTTGCGCCGACCAAATCCTACCTAACCTACACTAGCCCAATAACTTCCATATGCCTATCCAATGCCCGCTTAAATGACCATAAAGAGGGAGAGATCACCACTGCTACTGGCAGGGCATTCCATGAACTCACGACCGCTGCGTAAAGAATCTACCCCTAACATCTGTCCTATACCTACCACCCCTTAATTTAAAGCTGTGTCCCCTAGTAACAGCTGACTCCATTAGCGGAAAAAGGTTCTCAGTGTCTACCCTATCTAAACCCCTCATCATCTTATAAACCTCTATCAAATCTCCCCTAAACCTTCTTTTCTCCAATGAGAACAGCCCCAAGTGCCTCAGCCTTTCCTCATAAGATCTTCCTACCATGCCAGGCAACATCCTGGTAAACCTCCTCTGCACTCGTTCCAATGCCTCCACATCCTTCCTATAGTATGGCGACCAAAACTGCACACAATACTCCAGATGAGGCCGCACCATTGTCTTATACAACTGCAACATGACCTCAGGACTCCGGAACTCAATTCCTCTACCAATAAAGCCCAGTACACCATATGCCTTCCTCACAGCACTATTTACCTGGGTGGCAACTTTCAGAGATATGTGTACATGGACACCAAGATCCCTCTGCTCATCCACACTACCAAGTAGCCTACCATTAGCCCAGTAATCCATCTTCTTGTTACTCCTAACAAAGTGAATCACTTCACACTTAGCTACATTGAATTCCATCTGCCACCTTTCTGCCCAGCTCTGCAACCTATCTATATCCCGCTGTAACCTGCCACATCCTTCTTCACTGTCCACAACTCCACCGACCTTTGTGTCATCCGCAAACTTGCTCACCCAGCTTTCAAGCCCCTCCTCTAGATCATTTATAAAGATGACAAACATTGGTATGTTCCAGACTTTGCATTATTTCTAAAAAAACTCCTGGTCCTGAACAGTTATATTCAGGAACACCACAGGAGGATAGCAGGGGATAGAGAAGAAATTGCAGGAGCACTGCTTGGCTCTTTTCTATCATCGCAGGCCAACGAGTAAGGTCCTGGACGACTGGAGCGTAGCGAATGCTGAGCCCGTATTCAAGAAATGCTGCAAAGATAAACCTGGGAACTCCAAGACCAGTCATCCTAAAAGCTAGTGGGTAGGTTATTTTAGAATTGAATATACATGCAATTGGAAAGACAGGGTGTGGTTCGGAGTAAGATTAGAATGACGCTGGAAAAGCCGAGCAGGTCAGGCAGCATCCGAGGAACAGGAAAATTGATGTTTCGGGCAAAAGCTCTTCATCAAATTCGGCACGGGAGTTTGTGCAAGGGAGATCATGACTCACAATTTTGTTGGAGTTCTTTGGTAAAGTGACCAGCAACATTTCGGAGGTCAGGGTGGTATATGTAGTCTAGATGGATTCCAATCAAGCCTTCCATAAGGTTTCACCTGGTATGCCGCTCTGGAAGGTTCGATCACATGGAATTGAAGGGGAGCTGGCAATTTAGGTACAACATTGCCTTGATGGTCGGAAGGAGAGATTAATAATGGAAACATGCTGGTCAGACTGGAGGCCTGTGAATAGTGAAATGCCTCAGGGGTTGATGCTGGGACCACTACATATTACAAATATCTATAATTTACAAGAAAATGTACAGGCATGATTTGTAAGTTTGAAGATGGCACTAAAACAAGCGGCATCATGGAGAGTGAGGAAGGTTATCAGAAATTTCAGAAATTACAGCAGTATCTTGATCAGCTGGAGAAGTGGCTGAGAAATGGCAAATGGATTTTAATATTGATCAGTGCAAGTTCTTGCATTTTAGAAAGTCAAATCATGGTTGGAGTTTCATGGTGAATGATTGGGTCCTAACGGGTGTAATGGGTCAGAGGGATCTTGGAATTCAGGTGCATGGTTCTCTGAAAGTTGATTCCGAGGTAGACAGTGAATTGAGCTTTTGGCACACTGGCCTTAATCGGTTTATATCACTGAGCATTGAAATTTGGGAGTTAAGTTGCAGTTATACAGGATGCTGGTGAGGCCATATTGGCAGTGTTATGTTCAGTTTTGTTAACTTTGCTATAGGAAGGATGTTATTAAACTGGAAAGAGTGCAGAAAAAATTACAAGGATGTTGCCAAGGTCTCAATAGTCTGAGTTATAGAAAGAGGTTGGACAAGCTAGGACTTTTTACTTTTGTGTGCATGAGACTGAGGGGGGAATCATATTGAGGTTTACAAGATCATGTCAGGCATGGATAGAGTGAATGCACACAATCTTTTTTTCCTAGAGTTTGGTAATCACAGACTAGAGGGCATCAGTGTAAGGTCAGAGGGGGCAGAATAAAAGGGAACATGTGGAATAACTTTTTAACACAGGGGCTGTTATGCATATGGAATGAGAAGTGGTTGAGGTGGATACGTTAACAAAATTTAAAAGGTATTTGAACAAATACATGGATAGGAAAGGATTAGAAGGATACAGGGCAATGGTAGGGAAATGGGGTTAGCGTGGGTGGATACTTGGGTCGGAATGGACCAGTTTGGGATAATGAGCCTGTCTCCGTGCTGTCGGACTCTATGGCTCTAACAACCATTGCTTGTCTCCCACTGAATGTTATATTGTACTTTCCAAATTCACTGAAGATGTCTTGACACTCTAGCCTTCAGTCTTCCATGATGTTTGACTAGAATATTTAAGCATTCTATATTGTATACAGACACCTTGTAAAATGCATCTTATAAATGCCATTATCCCTTAAAAACTGCTTCAGACCAAGGTTAATACTTCATCATTCTGACCATACAACATCAAATCCAAAATAACCTGCTCTCTACTTTGTTTCACAACATACTCTTCAACCCACCTCATATACACTTGCAGAACTTGTTTTTCACTGCTTCAGCTGTCATAGTTAACGCAGCTTAGATACAACTTGAGACCATTCAATAAGACTGCGGTCTCCACAAAACTTGCTTATCTAATTTCCAGAGCACATGATGCTCAGATTTTCTGCTACCGTTTTGGTTTCAATATATAACACACCAATATTAGCTTCTCCTTGCTGTCTGTAAACTCTACCTAAACTGATTCTCTGGAAGCTGAGGGACAGGTCTGTGTCGTTATTAGTGACTGTCTTGGACAAGACATTCAGGGATGCTCACGTCGACGCTGAGATGATCTGAAGAAATGTCCCACAATACTGGACAAGCAACAATATCTTCCTCGCTCTGTTAGGATAAGAGTTACCATATACTCTCTGCTCCCTCACACTCACTGTATATCTGTTATAGCACCTAACACCGAACAAGGTTCATGTCTGTCTCCAAATAAGGCTCAAGCACTCCCACTCTCACTCTTGAATTCAGCAACTAATCATACTATATGGATTCAAAACTGTCGACTGACTCATTCCAGACACCTCACAACTCCCCCTACCTACACCAGCACATACAGCCGTGTCACCCATTCCCAGTCCCACTCCATCCCTTTCTCCCATTCGAGGAGAAACAGCCTGAATAGGATAGAAAGGGCCAAGCCGCTTAGTGGAGTGCCCAATATCTGTTACCTCACTCCCCTCCCCCCACTCCATGTGGGGAGAACTCTTGAAGAGCTGGAGCGGACCTGGACGCCTCGTGTGGAGAATCTGAAACATCCATGTCCTACTGACCAGGTAAGGCTCAATGTTCAGTGAAAGACGATTCTCAAACTAAACCCACTGGCAGTTCCAACAACAGTCCTTATACTTCCAAAAAAAAACACACGCAGATACCTCCCTGCACAGAGAAGCAGACACAGAAATACATAGGTGAACACACACAATACTTACCAGGAGATAGTATACATACACTTAAAAACACACAAATACATATGCAGTCACATACAAGTGGACATAAATACAGATGGAAACACTGGCTGAAACACAGACAGACTGATGTAGACACGCAAACTCACAGATAATAAGCACATGGACACACACACACACACACAAACACACACACACACACACGCACAAATACCCACTCACATACAGATACACAGAGGCACAGACACTAGTGTCATTAAGACACAATTGATTTGTAAGGGGATCAAGGATT
Source organism: Hemiscyllium ocellatum (assembly GCF_020745735.1). NCBI lineage: Eukaryota > Metazoa > Chordata > Chondrichthyes > Orectolobiformes > Hemiscylliidae > Hemiscyllium > Hemiscyllium ocellatum. The sequence continues at coordinate 21,318 of NW_026868024.1, read as the reverse complement.
CTAAGTAGAAGGCAGAAGAATGTGGTTGAGGAACATATAAGAAATTATTGAACGGACGTTCTGAATCAATAAACTGAATGGCCTCAATCTGATCATTTCCTTAATGCTCCTGCGGTATTATGCTATCAGGTCTTCTCTTCCTGAGACAGCAGCAGAGGCTGGGTGCGATATATATTTGAATGGAAAGGGTCAGTGGGAATGTGGGATAGGATTGGATTCCGGAATGGATTATGTTCCAAATTATTCCTAATTATTCTCTCCTTATGTCTGAAAAGAGGTGGTGATTTGATGTTCAATTAACACAGTTTGAAAATAACAATCCCACAATGAAATAAGGACGTCCCTTTTCCGTTAGTGTTGTGTTACCTGTGTTGTCCTCATCCCCAGGGAGCAGTGAAGACTCGGTTATTAAAGATATTCAAGGCTGAGCTCGACTGATCTTTACTGGACAGAAGGGTCAGTGTTTATTGGGAACACACAGGAAATGGATGATCAGACACACTCAGATCAGCCATGAACATTCTGAATGGAGAAGCCGAATGGGCAAACTTTTGCCCCTATCCCATGTATTGTTACCTCAATCCACTTCTCGATGCTGTTGCAGGGTTGGGGACCACTCTATTCTGTCAGACAGTATCGTTATAATGACACAGGAGGGGTCCATTCCGCCACTCTAAGGAATTACACAGGATTATAGAATTAATTCAGCTCATTCACTACACTACACAGTCCAGGAGGAGACCATTCAACCCACCTGAGTTGCTACACAGAAATAGGGAAGATGCCCCTACAGGAAATAGGAAGTAGAGATAAGTGTTTATTTTCAAGCTGCAAAGCTTTAACTGATGGAGTGCCTCAGGGATCACTGTGGGGTCATCAATGATCAACAATCTGTAACAAAGATCTGGAGGAAGGGGAGGGAATGGCTTGGAGCTCAATTAGCTCGTACACCAAGATGGTCATTCAATGTGTCGTCAAATGGAGTTAGTCAGTCTGCAATGTGAGACAGGCAGGGAAGGCGAGTGAGCAAACCTTCAGCAGAAGGAACACACGGTAAGTTGTCTATTTGGCATGAAGGTTGAAACAATGGTAAACAATTTAAATGGAGAGAGATTGCCGAACTCTGTGATACAGGAGGTTTCCATGTTCTTGCGACATGAGTCATATGAAGTCAGATGCAGCAAGTAATTTGGAAGGTAAGTGGAATGATGCTGTTTTTGGCAAAAGGTATCAAGTTTAATTACAGGAATGTTTTACTGCATCTGTACAGGGCATTGCTGAGACCACACCTGATGTACTGTGTGCAGGATTGATCCCCTAACACTAAAATAAAAATATATACTTATTTTCGAAGATTTTCAAAGAGGTTTCCCTTTACACATTCCTGGAATGCCTTTTGTTATGGGGGATTATCAGTTTTGATCATTGCTGAGAAATAGTATTGAACCATCCATGACTTTCTGGAAAGTGTATCAGCTGGATGCATATTATCTCCTGTCAGGGAGACTAAAGCTAGAGAACAAACTTTAAGAAAAAGATGCATTGATATTAACACACAGACTATGAAGACACCTACCAATATTTACAAATTACACAGACACATGTAAGCATGTCAGCAAATTATAAAGTGGGGACATTTTTTGCGATTGGAAGGAATTGTGTACAACAAGAGCAATGACGCACCTGCATATAATCCATAATCAGGTTTTCCAGAGACTGCTCCAGGAGATCGCACATGGTCCAGTTTGGTGTTCAGTGACAAAATTGTATGTTCCAACACAGAGAGGGAGAAAAATGTTCCCTGTCTGAGAAGGAGCAGCCGATTGACCCTTCTCTCTTACTTTGTTCCACCAGATATCAAAGTGTGAGACAATAAAATTCTTGCGTCATCTTTATCACTTGTGAAGGATTCCTGGTGAGGATTCATTGAAATCTCTCCACTGCCAGAAATGAAGGGAATTCAGCCAAATTCCACTGTTCCAAAAAGAAATCCCACGACCAGTAGCTTTTGTGAGCAGAACAACTTCAAAGGTAGAATAACATTGTGGGGCACTCCATCATTTTACCATTTGTTATGAGTTTAACTTTCTGTGCCTCACATTTTTCAAGAATATGGCCTACTCTGAGACCTAAATCATTGGCCACCTCACTAAACTGATTGCATTTAAGATGGGTGTAATCAGTGGAGGAGTTGGACTGGAAAAGAACATAGTGACCCTTCAACATTTGTTGGAACACAAATGAGAATTTCAAAAAGGCTGTTCAAAAGGAAATTCCCTTCCCCAGAGGATTGTGGTGCCTGGATGTTTGCATTTATTCAAATTTGTTTTGGTATGTCGTAAAATGGTATACGGACAGAAATGCGCTGCTTTGAGCAAAAGCACATGAAGCGGTGACAAAGTATTTAATAGCCCATTCCTGCTGCTCAGTCCTGTGTTGCTATGATCTATTCAACCCCTCACATCTCCTGCAAGGAACAGATGGAGGCTACTTGCTCCAAATACCTGGTCAACAGTAATACAGAATCTCATTCAGTCCCTCAAGACTGTCACACATGGTTTAGTGTTGGTTGGAAAATGTTATTTGTTTCCACAGATGCTTCTGGTCTCTTTACAGAGTGTTTCCTCTCCGCAACTTGTGGTTCATTTGTTGGTGATATCATAGACCCAGATTCACCGTGAATACAGTCCCCATACTTCAACCAGTGATAACTCACACAATACTTTACTCTCTCTGTTTGCAACATTCAATAAAAGAACATTCAGGAAAATTACAGCCATTAACTTTGCAATTACTGAATATGAGGACAAAAGGAACAGCATCAGGTAATTTGGATGATCAAGCCATTGCATAACATCATGGCTGATCTACTGTTGACAGTAACTCCTCTTTAATGCCCAATTCTTCACCCCTTAGCTCTCTGACAGGTCAAAAATCCATCTATGTCTTCCTTAAATGCTTTCAGAGATAAAGCTCCCCTAACTCTCTCGCCCAGATAATTCCTGACAGGGATTACCTTCGGTGAGAGGAAAGCCCTCCCTTTTCATACACCAACACCTGTTGATATGGACAAGAGGCGAACACAGGGGCTCAGGAAAGAGCGAATGGCTTTGATACCACGGCAGGATTTGTCTGAGGATGGCATCGGGACCACCTACTTATTTGATCTGAATGTGGATCAGGTGTAACCTTTTCACTGGCCGGGGTCTTTCAGAACACAAATAAAGAGGTTTGGGGTCAGTTGCCAACAATCTTCTCAGTCCCAGGACATCTTTGCAGGAGATCCTCGGGTTAGCCCCCTCAGCACAAACATCTTCAGCTGCTCCATCAATGTATTTTCCCATCATAAGATCTGAAGCAGTTATGATGACTGAAGATCACAGAATGTTCAGAACATTTCGTCCCCCATCAGCTCCTGAATCCTCTGTGTCCATGTGCAGCAAGACCCGGACAGCATTCCGGTTTGTGCTGTTAAAGTGTCGGTAACATTTATGTAACAGTACGGCCAGACACTGCACCTTTCCACAGTTATAAGAGGAGCTCATTCAGCATCTCCAGCTGGTTGCACATGGGTATGAGATACCATTCAGGAACAGGAAGAGTGACACCACATTCAATACTTTTGCCTGTTAGACAGGAAGGAAAGTCGTCTGTTCAGTGCGTCGAGCTGTTAAACAGGAACAGGCAGAGCCCAATCAGACCCTTAACCCTGTTCCATGGGACCAGGAGCTGTCTATTCATCCCTACGAGGCAGTTATATGGAACATGAGGGGGTAATTGATGTTCCAACATGACAAGCCAATGAAAACGAGACTGCACTGATAGAGGACTCCATGATGTTAATCATGATTCCATTGTTTGTTGAACGTGTGTTGCTTTAACATAGTTTGCTGGCAGTGAGGAGGGAAGACAAATGATTTGTGCTAAGTCTCAAGGAGGCATCTTCCATCGCTGAGAAGACACACCCATGTTCTCCATGGAGATCAGAATCTGGTGAGAATAGTTAACTGTTTTAGCATGAAGGTATTGTGGCTGCTGTAGGGATTGCGGATAACGAGACTTTTAGTGCAGGACCATAGACCAAATCCACTGTATTAATGTGTGGAGAGTTTATTCAAAGACTGGCCCGCTGTCTTTCTCATGCGACATGGGGATTGGGTGTGGAGTGAGGGGAATATTCTCAGAGGCTCTTAAACTATCGACAATCATGTAACCCGAGTAAAAAAGAAGCCATGGAATATTTCATCGTATCAGTGTCCATTTAGAACATCGTGAGTGACTGTCCCTCCCCCTCAAATTTCAATGCAATCACCTCTCATTCTGTCACAACGCCAGAGATTAATCTTCACTGTCTCCTCATGGTACCATAATCCCAGGGATTAGTCTGGAGAAGCTCCATTGCACTCTCTCTGTGGCAAGGCGATCATTCCTTATGAAGGAGAGAAAGTCTGTCCACAGTGTCACAAATACTGCCTCAACAACACTCTCAGCGATGATCACAATAACTCTTTTTCCTCTTAGACATCTCCGTTTCTTTCCTGTGGCATAAAAAAAGATTTTCCTTCTCTCTATAATGCTGGAAAGAGATAACACTTTTATAACAAAGGTACTGTTGCTGCTGTCGGGATTATGGATAACATGGCGTTCATGGCAGGATCACGCACCAATTGAACTGTATTAACGTTGGGAGAATTTATTCAAAAGCCGGAAACCACCCCCCCACCCCCTCTCTCTCCTCTCTTTCTCTCTCTGTCTCAGTTGAAATAGGGAGTGGGGGTGGTTGGGTCGAACGTTCTCAGAGGCTCTTAAAATATCGAAATCATGTAATCTGAGTGAAAAAAAACAATGGAACTTATCACCCTAACAGTGTCTGTTTAGAACATCATGGGTAATTGTCCATCCCCCTTAAGGTTCAATGCAACCACCTCTTATTCTCTCACTGAGTTTCACTCACTGCTCATGGTGTCATCATCCCAGGGATTAGTCTGGTGAAACTTTAGATAAAGACTATCCACAGTACCCAAAATACTGTCTCAACAACACTCTCAGGGATTGTCAAAAACATCTTTTCTCTCATTTAGACATCGCCATTTATTTCATGTGCCACAAAAAGCCATTCCTTCTCCATGCACAACGACTGACATGGAATTTATAAATGCCTTAGATCTGTACTTCAGCATCAATAAAGCCAGCACCAGAGATTCCTATGGAGATGTGCATCACTCTCGGGGAGAATTTTAATGAGATTGAATACACCTAAAATAGGGGATGATCACGTACCTGAATGGAAATGAGATGTAGCAATACAGAAAACAGGCAGAAAAAGGGAGCTATCTTTACCTTTAATCTTCTCTCACAGGATGTATGAAGCCCTGGTCAGGGCAGCATGTTATGCAGATCTTGAACTGAGTGGCTGGTTCAACTGTTCCACAGTACTGGAAAGAGTAAAACGCATAGCTTTGGGTTTGTAGTGTCACAACACAGGATAAATCTTCCTGTTTAATTAAAACCAGCAACAGAGAAAAGATTTATCCCATGCAGTAATCTGTGATAATTCTAGAGTCCAAATTTATTTAAAGTAAAATATAACAACTTTATTTCTTAAAGTATAACAGAGAATAATAAACGAACGACTATTTACAACTTCTTCCTCTAACCTGTCTTTGATCATTCCCCTCCACAATACTAGGTCGACAAGACTCCTAATTAAGATATACAAAACAAAACTGCTTATCTCAAAACCAGGAAGCTTTTGGTTCTTCTCCATTTTCCTGTCTTCTTTTCTTCTTGGGGACTCTGCTTCACCAGTTAAAGGTACTTATAGGAAAGCTATGTTACAGGCAGTCTTTGTATGCTGGTAGCTTGGCCGTTCTTCTCTCAATTTTTCAATTTTCCATGGTCTTGTACCACCAAACTATTGGATGGTATCATTGGCTGTTAAGATTGTCAATATAATAAATTAAAACTTGGTTGGAGGTGGATATTTTGGAGTATAATTTAAAATGTTTTGCTGAATTTGTTTCGAGACAATGAGCTAATCGGGTTGTTCGACCAAACGTTACATTATATGTATTTTTCAGAACTCTTGATGCTGTCAGGTCGTTATTGTTGGCTTTTAATTCTCTAAAAGGTACAGTACACCCACGTGTTCATCACAGAAGTCGCACGGAAACCTGAGGAGGGAATCATGACACATTGACTTCCTTAAAGGTCTTGAGGCAAGCAGATTGGTTTTTATAACAAACGATAATGGTTGCATTTAAACTCCCCAATTTCCTGCATGAGATATCAACAGACCATTATTCTGTGGCTCTAGATTATGAGTCAATGGCTTGACCACTATAAACTGTTTTCCCTGATGTGCAGAGAACAAGTTAAACATTCTCAACAGCAATTATTTAGTGACGGACATGGTTATTAGGAACGTGAAACTGTTGCATCCGGATTGAACAAAGGCACAAATGGTTTATTCAGATATTGCACTGAGACGAGGACGAGACTGGGATATCATGACGGTGGTATTGGACAGGATTGGTGAGTGGGGAGGACATGGAGATGTAAACCTGTGAAGGACAAAATGGATTATGGAGTTTGAGAAGACTCTGGTTCCTTCTCGTATGTCAGTGAGTAATTTATAAATCGTAGTTTGATAGTTATAATATATAAGTAAATGAATTTTTGTTTGGAACTGAAGATATTGACTTGCACTTTCCAAAATGTACATATCATGAGCTGACATTCAGTTCAACCCAGTTGAGTAGACAAATCTAATGACTTACCAGGAACACCAACTATCGCGAGAATGGGATAGTAACCACCTTGAATAATCCAAAGGATATCCAGGATCCGATATGCTAATGATATCCAAGGCTGAGAAAGCCAGTAAAGACCCTGGTATAAACTCCTGTCCATTGTTTGAACATTCCAGTCTAATGTTCTCAGATTCGGATCCATTGTTGAACATTCCAGTCTAATGTTCTCAGATTCGGATCCATTGTTGGAACATTCCAGTCTAATATTCTCAGATTCGGATCCATTGTTGGAACATTCTTATACATTGTCCTCAGATTATGAACTATTATTGTAAAGTTCTGTCTAATGTTCTCAGATTCTGATTTCTCCTCTCCGTATCTCTCGAGCTGCTGATCCCTGTTAGTGCTGTAAGTGATGCTCCTACTCACACTATGGGATAGCACATTGAACAGAGCCCATTTATTTTTCAACGATGGAAACTCTCCACTGGGATGATTAGGATCCACGGAGATTTACATTAATCACAGTCACTGAACAAATAACTCAATTTAACCTCTTTGAGTTCAATATTGATTTTATTAAAATTTAAAAGAACGTTTAAAATTTACTCATTTATTTTGGGATATGTAGGGGTGGCGGAGAGAATGAATATTGGAGATGGTAGATTGATTGCGTGTAATCATTCAATCTGGCTTGGATATGGGAGTAATGTAAGAGGATTGTCAGAACATAAACAAGTTTCTCCGTTTATAAATGGAAACATACAGTCTGTAACTACTGATCAGTGATTATAATATCAGTAAAATATGGAGAGAACTTTTCTAGTCCATAATCTGACAGGCAAATGTGCCTTCGACAACATGAAGTATAACAGACAAATGGCATCGATGTGTTAGCAGAGAATATGATATGACACACAATTCAGATGGTTAGTCGAGGATCAGAGAGGGCATGTGAGTGTCATGCTCTTAATGTTGTCGATGTCAATCAACTGTGATTAAGTACCATGCATTGGTTTTCAATTTCAGTGTGATTATGTTATTGGGGACATGGCTGCAGAGACTGGAGGGAGGGAACATAATATTTCCCAGTCATCAGTATTGGGATGTTACTCTTTATAAATCATAAGAAAATCAAATTCTGGGACACATCTCCAATGAGGAGTGAGGAGATCCAATATTAACCATACGACCAGAATACATTGGAGCAGAAATTTGGCCATTCAGCCCATTGAGCCTGCTCCGCCATTCAATGATGCTGTTAAGCTTCTCAACACCATTCTTCCACTTTCTATCTGTAACCCTTCATCCCCTTTACAATCAAGAAACTATCTTACTCTTAAATATACTCAATGACCTGGCCTTGATAGCCTTCTGTAGCAGTGAATTCCCTAGATTCACCACTCTCTGGCTGAAGAGGTTCATCTTTATCTGTGTTTGAAAAGGTCTTCTCTTTACTCTGTGCCCTCAGATGTTCTTCATATATTCAGCTTTTCATGCCTGGGACCGCTTTTGTGAATCTTACCGGAAAATGCTCCAGGGCTAGTACATCCTTCCTGAGATATGGGACCCAAAACTGTGCTCAATAATCCAAATGTAGCCTGAACAAAACCTTATAAAGCCTCAGAAGTACATCCCTGCAATTATATTCAAGCCTTCTTGAAATAAATGGGATCATTTTATTTGCCTTCCCAACTGCTGATAACCTGCAGGTTTACCTTTCAAGATCCTTGGACTACCACCCCACCCACCCCCACCCCGAGTCTTCTGAACTAGCTCGCTATTTAGAAAATAGTCCATGCCTTTATTTTTGCTGGCAAACTGCATGACCTCACACTTGCCCACGCTATACTCCACCTGCCACTTTTTTGATCACTCCCCTAACCTGTGCAAATCCTTCAGCAGGAGAAAGTGAGGACTGCAGATGCTGGAGATCAGAGTCAAAAAGTGTGGTGCTAGAAAAGCATAGCCAGTCAGACGGACTCTGCGGAACAGGATATTCGACGTTTCAGACATAAATCCTTTATCGGGAATGAAGCGGGTGGGCGGAAAGGGATTGAGAGATGAATGGGAGGGGGTGGGAGGAAGGTAGCTTGGAAGACGATGTCTAAATAGAGGTGTGTGGTGAGAGTGGAAGGTGGAGTGGATAGATGGGAAGGAAGATAGGACAGGTAGGACAGTTCAACAGGCGGTGTTCAGTTGGAGGGTTAGATCTGGGATAAGGTGGAGGGAGAGGAGATGAGGAACTGGTGACATTGCGCTGGATACCATGTGGTTGAAGGGTTCCAAGTTGGAAGACGACGCGCTCTTCATCCAGACGTCTGGTGGCTAGAATGAAGTGGAGGAAGCCAAGAACTTGCATGTCCTTGGAGGTGTGGTGGGAGAGGCGAAGTATTCAGCCACAGGGAAGTGGGGTTGTTGGGTATGTGACGGAGAGTGTTCCCTGAACCGTTCTGCAAGTTGACGCCCGGGCTCCCAGTGTAGAGGAGACCAGGAGCAATGGACAGAGTAGATGAGGTGTTTGGATGCACAGGATCTTCTCTGCCTGATGTGGAAGAATCCTTTTGGGCCTTGGATTGACTGAGGAGGAAGTTGTTGGCACAGGTTTCATACCTCTTGCAATGACAAGGGAAGGTGCTGGGAGTGGAAGGTGGCTTGTTGGGGTGTGGAAGGTGGGACTCGTGAGCTAACGAGGGAGTCGTGAAGGGAATGGTCTCAGTAGAATGCTGATAGCTTTGGGAAGGGAAGTATATCTCTGGTGGTGTGGTCTTACTGTTGGTGGCAGAAATGGCGGAGGATGATGCGTTGTATCCTGAGGTTGGTGGTCTGGAAGCCGAGCATCAGAAGGGTTGCTAGAGGGTGCTACTGCACCCTCCTGCAGCTGAACCACCTCTTCGATGCTACCTATCCCTCTATTCCATCTTTGCACTGTTTGAAAACTTAGTCAGAATGCACTCAGTTCCTTCATGCCGACCATTAATGCACAAAGCGAATTTTGTAATCCCAACACTGATTCTTGAGGAATACCACTTGTCACTGGATGCCGTCCTGAGAAGGACACTTTTCTCCCCACTCTCTGCTTTCTGTCAGACAGCCATGCATCTATCCAAGCTAGCACCTTGCTTGTAACACCAGGGGCACTAATCTTTTCTATCGCCTCCTGCGTGGCACCTTATCAAAGGATTTTATAGAAGCAGGTGGATAACATCTACTGGTTCTCTTTGGTCAAATCTGCTCGTTACTCCCTCAAAGTATTCCAGTTGGGCATGACCTCCCATTGATGAAACAATGCTGACTTTGGACTATTTTGCTAAATCCAAGTATTCAGAAATCCCATCCTTCACGATGGATTCCAGGGTGTTACCCACAAACAAGGTTAGGCTAATCAGTCTGTAATTTTCCATCTTCTGCCTAACTCTCCTTATTAAATGGAGTGTCACGTTAGCAATTTTCCAGCCATTCCTGATTTTAGTCATTCCTGAAAGATTACTACTTTCAATTTCACTACCTCTTCAGCTATCTCCCTTACAATGCTGGGTGTAGTCCATATGGTTCAGGTGATTTATCCAAATTCAGGCCGTTCTGTTTTCTAGCATGTTCTCCTTGGTGATGACCACCATACCAGCTCTGCCCTCTCACTCTCTTCAATTTTGGGAAATTACTCGTGTCTTCCACCATGAACATTGATGCAAAGTTCCTCATTCGTTTCTTTGTTTTCCACTGCTGTCTCTCCAGCATCATTTTCCAGTGGTCCATATTCACTTTTGCCTCTCTTTTGCACTTTGTATATCTAAAGATCCTCTTACAGTCTCCTTTGTTGCTGGTTAGCTTATCTCCAGATCTAATCTTCTCTGTCCTTTTTTTGCCCTCTGTTAATCTTTGTAAGTTTCCCAATTCTCTAGTTTCCCACTGCCCCTCACCGCATTATACGCTTGCTCTTTTGCTTGTATGCAATCCCTGACTTCCGTCGTCAGCCCTGGCTGCCTCATCTTCCCTGTACGATGCCTTTATTCCTCGGCAAAAATCTCTGCTGTGACTCCTGAATTAATCTTGGAATCTGCTGCTATTGCTGTTCCCCTGTTTTTTCATGCTTGACCCCTCTCCGAATCAATTCTACCCAGCTTCTCCCTTATGCCTCTGTAGTTGCCTTTAGTCAGCTGAAATACTGTTACCTCTGATTCTATCTTCTCTCTCCCAATTGCAGAATAAATTCAACCATGTTTTGATCATTGCTTCCAAAATTTATCTTCATCCTAATCTCCATCACGAATCCTGCGTCATTAAATGCAGTACCATCTGTTCCCGAGTGGGCTCCACCAGAAGTTGCTCCAAAAAGCCATCTCATAAACATTTCTAAAATTCCTTTTCTTGCGAACCACTACCAATCTAATGTTCCCAGTGCCCTGCATACTGACATCACCCATGATTACTGTACTTTGCCTTTCCGACACATCTTTTCTATCTCCTGGTGTATCTTCTGCCCCAGCTCCTGACTACTCTTTGGAGCCCTGTACAAGACTTCAACTGTGGTTGTCTTACCTTTGTGGTTCCTCAATTCTACCCACGCAGATTCTACACCATCTGCCCTTACTTCCTTTCTTACTATTGATTTAATTTCATTTTTTAAATAACAATGCAAATCCACTCCCTCTGCCCACCTGCCTATCTTTTCGATAGGATAATATCCTTAAATATTCAGATCCCCTTGCAGCCACATCTCTTTGATGCCCCTCGCTTCTTACCTGCTGATTTAATTCTGCGCCAGAAGCTAATTTACCTTATTCCTTGTACAGCATGCATTCAGTTGTAACCTCTTCAGTCTTGCATTGTCCGTCCCTCTTCTCATTGTCATTCATTTGTGCAGTGCGCCTGAAGTTTGATATGTTAAACAGTTCCAGATGCTCTATCCTATTTGTGCCTGTGCTGGAGATTTTAATAACCTCTACTGAGTTCTGTACTTTTGCCTCCTCTTTTAATTCGGCTTTTCTAATTAAACCTTATAACTGCACCACACACACACACACACACACACACACACACACCCACCACACACACACACACCTAATCAGTTTAAAGCTCTGTCTGCAGCCCCGGTTAGGATTCACTCGGACTTGGTCTCAGCACGGTTCAGATGACCACTGTGCCATCGGAGCAGGTCCTTTCTTCCTCAGTAATAAAATGTGTTTATTCAACACAAAATACAAAGATAAAAAAAGCGTTTCTGTACATCCCAAAATATGAAAACTACAAAAAGACGATATTGTTAAAATATACTTACTATGTGGAGCTATATCAATTATAATGTGAATTACAAAACCATGGAAGTGGTGTGGAAACTTTATCAATCATTGTTTGACCCAGAGCTGAGATCCTGATTTCCCCCTGCCAGTGATTCCCTTCACTGAGATTCCACCCTGCCTCTCACGCAGTGTCTACAGGGGCTATATGTTCCTGTTGGCCCAGAATATATAAATTAATCCACCTTCTCCTGGAACCAATCTATTGGTCTATTGGATTGTGTTCAGCTGTCAGCAACTCAGCTCTGGGATGTTATTGGCGATAAATGATCTGGGATGACAGCCAGTATCAGCATTTTGCTCACAGGGTATGGCACCAAACAGTCTGTGAGAGTTTCTAAGAAAAGTTTCTGTGTATTTCTCCTCATGCTGTCTCCTGATCTAACTTCACATTCGTCTGACACCCCTTGCTCTCACTCACTCTGTCGCTCCTTTTTTCACTCTGTTTATCTCACTTCACTGTCTTTCTCTCTGTTTATTTCTCTCCCTTTCAGTCTAGCTCCGATCATTATCTCTATTTTCAAGTTGTCAGTTGGAGAGCTCATGGACGCATGGTGGGCTGAATGGCCTCCTTCTGTGTTGTATTAATTCTGAAGTTCTCTGACCCACAGTAACAAGTTTTGGTGCCTGGAGAGACAAGCTGGTCCAGTGAAGGACACAGTGGACAATTAACCATTATCTCTTCTATTTTCTGACATGCAGCGACATCGAAATATCCGTTCAAACAAACAGATTCCTCATATTAAAATCAGCACACTTCAGACATGCCAGGCCATTGTGTTCAGTACACTGTTTTGTTTTGTTGGTCTTAGTTGTACTGGGATTAGTCTCCAACTCCTCCTCAGTCACTGTACCTGTGGACCTACTGCTGTGGTTCCACACACCCCTCCCCCACCGCCGCCACACATAAGTTTAAACCCTCGGAAAGGACGATAGCAAACCTGCCTGCCAGGAGGTTGCTGCCAGTTCAAGTCCATCCCGTCCATCTTGTTCATATCCTATCAACCGGGAATCCCAATGATCCACATATCGGAGAGTGTTATCAGTTCATGTGCATCCCGTCCTTCTTGTGTGTATCATACTGACCCGTGAATCCCAATAATCCACATTTCATAAATTGCTGCCAGTTCAGGTTCATACCGTCCTTTTTGTGTGTATCCTCCCGACTCGGGAATCCCAATGATCCACATATCGGAAGTGCTGCCTCCGCTGCCAGCTCTTTGATCGTGTATTTAACTGTGTTACCTTACGATTCCGTACCTCATTCGCACGTGACATATTCTAATGTCTCCAGAATTCAAATATCCTTTCAGCACAACTCCAGCAAGGCCTTTTTTTAAAACTGGTTAGACTTGATAATAAAAACTTAAGTGTGACGTCAGGAAAGTGAGACAACTGAATCAGTCCAATGACCACCGGATCTGATATCTATCCCCGCCACCAAACCTGTTTGACAAGGCGTACATATGGACCATCTATTTGCAGATGGACGAGGATAAACAGAAGATTAGAAAACGTCAGAGCAGATGGATATGATCCACCTGTTTACTCAGCTTTGCTATTCAATTGGATTCTAGTTATTCTTTCCTTTCAATGGCAGGGTCTTTACCCAGCATCCCCAGTGGGTCAGAAAGTTTCCAGTGTCTTTGTGTGCACAGTCCTGCGAAGGGAGTATCTAGTGCCAGGCAATGGGGTATGGGGAGTCCCAGGGATGGCACAAGGAAATGCTGCATGTAGTGACGATGGACTGCGGGAACTGAGACAGATGGAATGGGCATCCAGGGACACTGCACTCAGACAAGTTGCCGGGCAAGATTCCTAAAGACCCAGAGGAACCCGCGAACCACAGCTGCTTTTACAAAAACTGTCACATTTGCTGCATTTCTCCATCAAACAAAAGCAAAAATACTGTAGATGGTACAAAATCTGAAGCAAACACAGAGACGTACTGTGGAGAGAGAAAAGAGTTAATGCTCCCAATGCAGACACGGGTGAATCTACAAAGTCCACACAGACAGGGTCCAGAGATTAGAAATGAACCCAAGTCCCAAGCACTGTGAGGCAGCATTCCTGTGTCACCATGCTGGCCAATGCTGGATAATTGGGGATAGTATAGTTAAAAGCATAGATACTGTTCTCCGTGATTGGGATTATAAGTCCTGATGGTTGTGTTGCCTACATGGTGTTCGGGTTTGGGATATATCATCTGGGTTGCAGAACTTGGAGCGGGAGGGGAATGATCCAGTGGTCAGGGTCCGTGTAGGTACCAACGGCTGGAAAAACAAATGACAATGAGAAGAGCGACGGGTAATACAGGACTGAACTATTATATCAGAAAGCATGCAGTATAAGCAATAAGGTAACTCATCCATAAATTGGCAGGTACGAGATAGTGGGCATTACAGTGACATCGCTGCAAGAGGATCAGGATTGGGAGCTGAATATTCAAGGATATTCATCCTGCCGAAAAGATAGGCAGGTGGGCAGAGAGATAGAGTTGTCTCAGTATTAAGATTGGAATCGAATCAATAATCAATAATAAGAAATGTAATAAGGTCAGATGGTGTAGAATCTGTGTCGGTAGAATTGAGGAATCAAAAAAGTGAAAAATGCAGTTGGAGTAATATACAGGGAGCTGGGGTGTAAGATACACCAGGAGCTGGAAAGATCTGTAGGAAAGGCAAAGTTACAGTGATCATGTGGGATTTTATTTTACAGATGGACTGGGAATTCAGATTGATAGTGGTTGGCAGGAAAAGGAATTTGTGGAATGTCTACGTGATGGCTTTTTGGAGCAGCTTGTGCAGGCAGACTAGATATGGGGATCTTAAGGTGACAGTGATCATAATATGATTGAATTTACTCTGCAGTTTCAGATGGAGAAGATAGAATCAGAAGTAACGGTATTACACCTGAATAAAGGCAATTGCACAGACATGAGTGAGGAGCTGGGTAGAATTGACTGGGAGAGGGGCCAGCAGGAAAGACAGTGCAACAGCAATGGCAGGAGATTTTTGGACTAATTCAGGATACAGCAGAGATTTATCCTGAGGAAAAAGAGGCTTGTATAGGAGGATGGGACAACCATAGCTGACTATGGAAGTCAGGTATAGCATAAAAGCAAAAGAGAAATGATATAATGTGGCAAAGTGCAGTGGGAAACCTGAGGATTGGAAAGCTTACAAAGACAAAACAGAGGGCAAACAAAATAAAATAAGGAGGGAGATTATTAAATATGGGGGTAAGCTAGCCAGTAATGTAAAGGAAGACTGTAACAGTTTCTTTCGATATATAAAGTACAAAAGAGCGGCAAAAGTGAACATTGGACTGCTGGAAAATGATACTGGAGAGATGGTAGTGGGAACGAGAAAATGGAAAAGGTACTGAATAATTACTTTGCATCAGTTTTCATGGTGGAAGGCACGAGTAGTACCTTAAACATTTAAGAGATTGAGGAGCCAGAGCTGAGTATGATGGCCGCCACCATGGAGAACATGCTAGATAAAAATGTAATGACTCGAAGTTGGTTAAATAACCTTGACCAGATGGACTACATCCCAGTATTATAAGGAAGATACTGAAGATGGAGTGGAGGCAATCGTGGAGATCTTTCAGCAATCGCTAGAGTAAGGAACGATCCCAGACCATCGGAAACCCACTAACGTGACACCCTTTTTAACAAGGGAGTAAGAAAAAGACAAAAAAAAAACCCTCCATGAATAGTTTAACCTCTGTCGTGGGTAAGATCCTGGAATCCATTGTGAAGGATGAGTTTCTGAATACTTGAAAGTGTTTGGTAAAATAGGGCAAAGTCGGCATGATTTCATCAAGGGAAGTTCATGCCTAACAAATCTATTGGAATTCTTTGAAGAGGAAATGAGCAGGCTCTAGCAAGCACAGCCAATGGATGGTATCCACCTGGAATTCAAGAAGGCCTTTGACAAGGTGTCACACAGGAGATTACTGAGTACGATAAGGGTCCGTGGTGTTAGAGGCAAGGTGGTGGCATGGATAGAAGCTTGTCTGTCTGGCAGAAAGCAGAGAGTGGGGATAAAAGTGTACTTCACAGGATGGCGGCCGGCGACAAGTGGTGACCCAGAATGCTCAGTGTTGGAATCATAAATTTTTACTTGTTACATTAACAATGTAGATGAAGGAATTGAGGGCATTCTGGCTAGGTTTGCAGACGATACAAAGATAGGCACATGGACAGGTCATATTGAGGAAGCGGAGAGGCTGATCAAGGATTTGGTCAGATAAAGAGATCGTCAGATGTATTCCAACGTTGGAAAGTGTGAGGCCATGCACTTTAGCACGAAGAATAGAGGCATAGTCTATTTTCCAAATGGCGAGAAAATTCAGAATCTGAAGTGCAAAGGGACTTGGGAGTTCTAGTGCAGGGTTCTCTCAAGGTCAGCTTGCAGGTTGAGGCAGCATTTAGGAGAGTATTTGCAATTATGATTGGGAGCATTTACTACGAGAAAATTGAATATAAGAACTGAATGTATCCTGCTCTGGTCAGACCACATTTGGAGTATTGTGCTCATTTTTGAGCTCCATACCTCAGGAAGGATGTACTGGTCCTGGAGCGTGTTCAGAAGATTCTCACGAGAATGGTCATAGGAATGAAAAGCTTATTGCATGAGGAATGTTTGAGTACTCCGGGTCCATACTTGATAAAGTTTGAAAGGATGAGAAGGAATGTGAAATAGACAGGATACTGAATGACCTGGAGAGAGTGGGTGTTGATAAGATGTTTCCATTGGATTAGAATCAGAGGGCACAGCCTTAGATGAAAGGAACACCTTTTAGAACAGTGATAAGGAGAAAGTTATTTAACAATAGAATGGCGAATCTTTGAAATTTATTGCCACAGAAGGCTGTGGGGGCAGGTCATTGAGTATATGTGAGACGGAGATCGATAGTTTTTGATTATCCAGGAGATCAAAGATTATGGAGAGAAGGTCGGAGAATGGGTTTGAGAAACCTATCAGCGATGATTGAATGACGGAGCAGACCCGATGGGCTAACTGTCCTAATTTATGCTCCAATGTCTTATAGTCTTCTGGTCTAAACCGGAAGGAAGTACCTTGCATCTCTGAGAAGATAGATTCATGTTCTTCATGAAGGTCAGAAACTGTTGGAAATAGTCAACTGTTTTAGAATGAAGGTAATGTGGCTGCTGTCAGGGTGGTGGATAATATAACATTCAGTGCAGGATCACACACCAACTGAACTATATTAATGTGGGGAGAGTTTATTCAAAACTTGGACATCTCCATCTCTCTCAATGGGGAGTAGGGGTTGGGGTGGGTGGTCGTAACATCCGCCCAGACACTTAAAATGTTCCGAATCATGCATCCTGAGTGAAATAGCAGGCATGGAATTTATCACCTTCTCATTGACTGTTTAGAATATAAGAAGTGATTGTTCATCCCTCTCAGGATTCAATGCAATCACCTCTTATTCTCTCACAGCGCTACAGATCAACCTTCAGTCACTCCTCATGGTGCCATCATCCCAGGGGTTAATCTGGTTGAACTCCTCTTCACTCTCTCTGTGATAAGGAGATCACTCCATATAAAGGAAAGAAAATCTGTCCAAAATACCCCAAATACTGCCTAAGCAACACTCTCAGGTTGATCACAATAATTCCTTTCCTCACTTAGTTGGCTCCAATTCTTTTGTGTGACACAGGAAACAATTCATTTACAATGCACTGCCACTGACGTAGAATTTAAAAACATCCTTACATCTGGAGGTCAGCATTAATAAAGAACAGCACCAGAAGTGACATTGGGGATGGACATCACTCTTGGAAGAGACTCAATCACAAAGGATACATCTAAAATAGTGAATGGCTACCTACATTAATGGAAATGAGCCGTTGGAATATGGGATGCAGGCAGAGGAAGGGAGCTATTATTCCTTCTGTTCTGCTCTCACGGGATGTGTGTAGCCATGGTCAGGCCAGGATGTTATGCCGATCTTGAACTGAGTGGCTGGTTCAGCTGTCCACAGGACAATAAATAGTGCAAAAATTGCCGTGGGTTTGCAGTTAAACAGAAACTTGACCAGAGAAGAATGACACACTGCCTTCTCTAATGGGCATAAGGCAAGTCGACATCAACAGATTATTATTCTGTGGCTCTAGAATACGAGGCAATGACGTGACCCACCATACACTGTCTGCCCATCTTTCAGATTTTGTGCAGAGAACAAGTCAAACATCTCACGTGCATTTATTTTGTATTGGACACATGGTTAGAAGGGACTTGAAACAGATATATCTGGAATTAACAAAGGAACAAACGATGGTTTATTCAGGAATGAACTGAGGCTGAGGAGGAGACTTGGACGTCTTAACGGTGGTAATGGACAGGACTGGTATGTGGGGAGGAGATGGAGATGTACACTTTGCAGGAGGAAATGAATCAAAGAGGCTGAGAACAGTGTGTTTTCCTGTCGCGTATTGGTGAGCAATTTGTAAATAATAATTTGCTAGTTTTAATTTCTAAAGAATGGAAATTTGATTGGAGCTGAAAATGCCGGCTTGCCCCTTTACAATATCTGCATATCATCAGAATCGATTCAATTCAGATCATTTCAATAAACAGACAGAGTGACCTACCAGGAACACCAACTGTAGCAAGGATAGGATAGTAACCAGCTTGAATAAACATCAGTACATCTTCAATCCGATATGCTAATGATATCCAGGCTGTGAAAGCCAGTAAAGACCATCGGATAAACCCCTGTCCATTGTTGGACATTCCAGTCTAATGATCCCAGATTTTCAGCTCTCCTGCCCTTCTCTCTGAAGCTGCTAATCCCTCTTATTGCTGTTGGACATGCTCCCGCTCACACCATAGTATAAAACACTGAAAACATTCCCTTATTGATAGAAGAGAGAAACTCTAGGGACGCATACGATCCATGGAGACTGACATCATTACAATGGCTGAACAAATAGCTCCAGTTAACCCCTTTGAATTCAATGCTACTTTATTAAAATTCAAAATAACGTTGAACATTTATGCATTCTGGGTGTGATATGCGAGTGTGACTGAAGGAAGGAATGGTGAAGATGGCAGATTGATTGTGTGTAATCATTCAGTCAGCCTTGTATATGGAAGTAAGGCCAGAAGTTTAACGGAACATAAGCATGCTTCTCTGTTCATAAATACAGAAATAAATCCTGTTACTGATCAGTCATTGCAATATCTGTAAAACATTGAGAAAACAACTATCATCCATGATTGATAGCAAAATGTGCCAAAAACATCGTGGGTTACAACAAACAAACGGCCATGGATACGTGAACAGAGAATTGCACATGACAAACACAGTTCAGATTGTTATTCCAGGATCAGGGAGGGCAGGTGTGGGTCATGCTGTTGATGTTATCGATGTTTAGGAACTGTCATGAAGTGTCATTTAATGGACTTCAATAACATTGTGATTATGATATGGAAAAGACAGAAGTGGAGAGGGCTGGGGGACATGGCTTTTTAGATTGGGTGGAGGGACAGTGATGTCCCCCAGTTACCAGAATTGCAATGTAACTCTTTATACTCATATGAAGAACAGATTCAAGAGTACACCTACAATGAGGAATGAGCAGATAATATTAATGAAATGCGTTTATGCAATATAAAAATTCAGAACCAATGATTTTCTGCACACACCAAAGTACAAAGAGATAAGGTTGTTAAAATACACTCCTGATATTGAGCTATATAAAGTGAAATGTAAATTACATCACTAGGAAAGTGGTATGCAAACTTTATCAATCATTATTTGACCACAAACTAAGATCGTGATTTCACTCTGTCAGTGAGTACCCTCACTAAGATTCTCTGGCCTAGTCTCATACAGTATCGGTGTGGGCGGGGGGGGGGGGGGGGGGTGGAGTCGTGGAGGGGGTGGTGGTGGTTATCATTTCCTGCTGCTCTTGGCACAGTCTATATAAAAACTATGCTTTCTCTATGGAACCAATCTATTGACCGAATGGGTTCTGTTTAGCTGTCAGTAACCCAGCTCTGTGATATTGTTGGAAATAAATTATTTGGGATGACAGCCAGTATCAGCACAGTGCTCACAGTGTACGGCACCAGGCAAAGGGCTTGCCGTCCAGAGGAATTTCTAAATAAAGCTTCTAACTTCTGTCTGTCATATTTATCTACCGTAATGCAGTCTTCTGATCTATCTGACTTCACCCTCATCTAACACCTCTTCCTCTCGCACTCAGTCAGTCGCTCCCCTTTCAATCCTCTCTCAGTTTATTCCCTTCACTTGCTTTCTCTCTGTTTATTTCTCTCACACACAATCTCTCTTCACACACTCTCTCGATCTCCAATTGTGCAGTGGAGAGCTTGTGACTCCAAAATGGGCTGATTAGCCTCCATCCACTCCATAATAAGTGAGGTTCTCTGACCCACAATAGTACTTCCTGGACAGGCATGCTGGTCCGGTGACAGGTACAGTGCATATACCTATTATCTTTTCCTGCTCTTCTCTGGTGTACAGCTGCCTTGAAATGTCTGTTCAAACTAAACAGACTGAATGAAATTCGAGCAGTCGAGAAGGTGTTCATGACTGTGTATTTCCATCAGGATTTAAGAAGGATGAGATTCCAGAATAACATAAGCAATGAATGAAAAACAGGGCAGCACAAGAAATGGCAGCTGAGTAAAACATGTGGTTCCAAGTAGATCTCATGGTATTACCGATAGATTATCAATCCGGAAAATCAGCTCCTGTTCTGTGGATCCAGGTTGAATCCCGCCACTGCAGATGGTGGAAATTCAATTCAATAATGTAAAAAATATCCCTGGAATTAAGAATCTACTGATGAGAATGAAATCATTGCCGATTGTCAGAAGAATCCATCTGGTTCACTAATATCCTGCAATGAAGGAACCTGACATGCCATTCAGACCCAAAGCAATGTCATTGACTCTCAATCGCCCCCTGAAAGGTCTAATCGGTCATTCAGTTGTACCAATCACTACAAAGATTCAAACAAAAGAAAACCGGATCGGACCACCTGGCATCGAAATGGGCACGGAAAGTCAACATTAGAAAATCACTGTAGAACCTGAAAAGTCTTCCTTACTGACGTCTGAAGTCAAGTGCCAATATTGGAACAACTGCCTTACAGAAATGTTAAGCAACAGCCTGACATAATCATACTCAGGAATTATACCTTACAGAAAAAACAGAAATTATAACATGGAAAAGGAGACTCATCACTGATTACCACGTAA